>NW_016908489.1:2156113-2173968 GCF_001483705.2 Eufriesea mexicana | reverse complement strand
GTTTCCGCGAAAGGGTGAGCCCGACTGCGAGCATTTTTCTCCTCTTCTCTCGGCCGCGTCGACTTTTTGATCGATCGACCATCTCGCCTCTGCCCGCCTGTGTTCGCACTTATGATCGAACACATTAATTGCCGGGAATCCCGCCCGAGCTTCCTCCTATCGCTCTTCGACCTCGTTCCGATAAACTTTCGCCGGAGAAAAATCGCCGGCAATATGGTCCCACTCTGACCAACCGGAAAAACTGGAGTAGCTCCCGGAGACGGGGCTCGACACACCGGGGCCGAAGTTCCGTTTGCTTTTCGGATTTGTCGCGTTCCTCCTCGGAAGTAGAACTGTTCGAGTAACGCAGACGCGTCACGAAATTGATTTATCGCCACTTTCTCCGCCACTTTCCCCGATTCTCCGCAATCTTCTCGATGTCTAGCTCTAGCCTTTAGTAGTTCACGATAGGGGCATCGAGGGTGCGTTTGTAGGAACGAAAAGGAAAGCCTAGATATTGTTTCCACTTGTAGAGACATCGAGGGACTCGAATCAATGGGGTCCCTGTTATGTCTTTACGACCAGCGCTCCTTGATTACTCGCGGACACGCGGACCACCTCAACCTTTTGGACTAGGCCCCGGAAATAATAGTTCATTCGGGACAGAGCTTTTCGACAACAGACACCGTGTCTTCTGTGTCAGCCCCCCTCGTGTAACGCCTGGGTTACGTCTTTCAGCCCAGCGCGCCCCATGACTCGCGGACACGCGAAGTGCCTTGACTCTTAATCCTTTGAGCTAGGCCCTGGAAAAAATAGTGGGTTCGCGAGTAGAGTGCTGGACAGAGCTTTCCAAAGACATCGTGTTCTTTATACCAGCCTCCCTAACGTAATAAAGCTTGTATTAACGCGAAATAGCGTCTTCGTTCTTTAATATCCACGATATCCCTTCGGATCCGAATCGTCGGCGTCTGACCAAGCAGGCGGTCGTACTACTAGCTCGCCGCGCTAGCATCGGTGGAAAAGCGCTTTCAATGATTCGACGATGGTCGGGGGTGCCGTGTAAGCTGCGCCGAGGGTCACCCACGGTCAGTGTTAACCCTTTCGCTGCGAACTATGCCTTCAGGTGCCATGCATTTGCTATTTGTTCCTAATGCACACCGCGTTGATCGTGTCGATCTCCCACTGTCACGCCGGTTGCTCAGAATGAAATTCATTTCTGAGCGCTCCGCAGCGAAAGGGTTAATACTCGCACATCCCTTCACGTTCATATATCGCAGAATTCGGCGAAGAATTCTCTGCTTTTTATTTATTCTCGATTAATCTCTAAGAACCTTCTTCGTCACACTCGAACCCCCTCCCAGATCCAGATCTTCTTCCGAGATCGCGATACCGAACGCCCGTGCGCGAACTTTAAATCAGCCCCCCTGCAGTCGGGCACAACAGTGCTGCCGGTAGAAAAATCCGACTGGGAAGTCCAGTTAGTAAAAACGACGCAAAAAAAAAAGGGAAAAGGACGGGAAGGACCGACTGGACAGAGTGGAACTTATGTCACGAACGATTGGTCGGTCGTTAGCGAAGTTCGGGGCTAGCGGCGATTAAGCTCGGATCCGGCTGGCAAGAAAAACTCTATCCCCCCCTCTCCGGTGGCAGACGGAAACGGAAAAGAGGATTCCGCGGGCGTTCCCGCTCGATCGCCTCTCGTACACGCTCCGCCCCTTGTTACAGAACTTTTAAGCCGGTCGCATGATCGTTACGTGCGCTCGCTTACCCCCGAAAGTAAAACACGATTCCGCAGCCCCGATCCGTGGCTCCCGACGTCCCAGACAACTTCCCAGTTTCCCCACCGATTACGCCGATATCCATCCTCCAAACTACCGATCTCTCGCCGCGTCTCGAGGAGCAACTAGACCTCGCCCTGCTCATACCGGGGTCATCTCCGCTCGCGGACGCTCGCGTTCCTCCGCGTCGAGACGAAAGAAACGACGGAAGATCGAAGTAAGGGAAATCCTGGACTACTCTTAGTCCGTTAAACGAGTCACGATCTCGGGCTCGGGGACTATCCATCATGCCAGCGGGAGCAGGTGTTCAGGTGTGATAGCCAGATGGACGCGTGCAGGGCCGGCACGTGTCCGGGAACGGAAACGAGTATCGTTCGCCAGATTTCGCCGACTGACTGTCCATTTCCGTTGCCATAGTTCACGAGCCATAGTCCACGACCGGTCGCGACCCAGTCTTTCTGGTTCCGTCGATTCCCAGGCTGTGGCACGCGGTCTGCCGTTGCCTGGAAGAGACGACACCGTCGACAGCGTCGACACCGGGATTCGCTCGTTAATCTTCTTCGGGTCTCGCGATTTTGTTCTTTCTCTTTGGTGGCTAGTCGACAGGTGTCGAAGCACGTGTAGTTGGAAAGATCCGGGGTGGAGAAAGATGTTCGGTGGTGAGCTGATCGCACTCGCTCGACACGCTTTGCTTGCTTGCTATTCAGCCGGGGGTTGATCGAGGTTACATCCGTGGAAAAATCGCTGCCTTAGTCTCGTTATCTTTTTGGACTACGTTGATGTATAGAGTAATCCAGGCGACGCGAGGTATTAAATTTGAAGGGAGGTTTTGCGAGAGGAAATAAGGATCGAGCTGCTCGTTTCCATCCATTCGCGGGATTTTTGCTACATCGGTGAACCGCTTGCAGCAAGTTCGCAGCGGGTACTCGCGGGGCAAGAAACGCGGGGCGAAGAAAGATTAGGGCGGTGGAACTGCGGGGGCACAGGTGTCGCCGCGCAATTAATTCCGAATGGAAAACTTTATAATCCAATCCCGGCGATATTGCGGCCTGTGCGGCTAAGCAATTAACTGACGATTGGATCCGCATAACTCGCGCCACGCTCCAACTTTCGCCGAAAATCCGCGCATCCGACCATCTACTCTGGGTATATTGTTTCGATAAAGTCACCGAAGGCGTTGCTTACTCGGCATGACTGGGTTTTATTGCTTGATCAAGGTATTGACAGGCAGTGGGTTGTAAAGCGGTCTACGTTGATTCATTTCGCTGTATAGTGAACACGTTTACTTTGCGTACTTCGGGTAATATAAGTGGGACTCGCGCATTACGAATGCGTCCAAAGTAGCTTAAATTTGACGCGTAGCCCTTAGCCTGCCGTCATTTTTCACAGAGAAGTCCTTGAAAAATGATACCAATTTCCAAGTCTCACCTCCTCGCTCGAGGAGGTGGCTACGCGAAGAGACCCGAACAATGCGCCCTACTGGCGACGATCTGTAACATAGATAAGCTTGTCCAACTTGGAGCGAATGAAGTTAAAGTGACTCTGCGACACTTTATTTCATGTCTTCTAGAAAGGCTTTGGCTCGGTATGCTAAAATTTAACACTCCCTCGCGCGATGTTAATACGTTTCATTTCGGCAGACTGTGATATTTATAAGTTTCCACAAAATTTGAAAATCGCGTATCTCGCGACGTACAACGACGTCTTCCGAATACAATCTAAATAAATCTGCAGAGAAAAATATTTAGACCTAAAAGAAAATGAATTAGAAAGAAATAATGGAATGGAAGTGGAACGAATGTAAGTAACGAATAACAAATAAGTGGAACAAACAACCCAATGATCAGACATAGACAAACTTATGATTAAATAAATAATTAGAAAGTTGTTATTAAATTGTTTAAGGAGTGGGGGTGGGTGGAGTGGACAGTGGCTATCGACTACCCTATGGTCTAGTCAGTGACCACTGACAACTAAATTCCCACCCCGAATTACCCTGATTAGAATTTAGATGTTACTCGTCCGAAATCTAATCGAGAAATGACTCGGGCCCCCTTCGCGCGGCCTTTATATAGCCGGCGGTCGGTCGAAGATCGACGAAAATCCCCGATCGTGGTCGATTTTACTGATTACCATTTTTCCATTATAATAGTCAATAATTTGTTAATTTTTTTTATGAATTCGTGCCTTCTGCAAGTCGTCACTAACATCTTCAAGGAGTGGGTGTGGGTAGAGTGGATAGTGGCTATCGACTACCCTATGGTCTAGTCAGTGACCACTGACAACTAAATTCCCACCCCGAATTACCCTGATTAGAATTTAGATGTTACTCGTCCGAAATCTAATCGAGAAATGACTCGGGCCCCCTTCGCGCGGCCTTTATATAGCCGGCGGTCGGTCGAAGATCGACGAAAATCCCCGATCGTGGTCGATTTTACTGATTACCATTTTTCCATTATAATAATCGATAATTGGATTATTTTTGTTTACTTTTTTAATGAATTCGAGCCTTTTGCAATCGGGCCGTAACAATATCGATTTATTATTAACAATAAGTTAACAATTGAAACAATTATCGTTATTTAAGAGTATATTTACGCTTTCGGGTATATAAGTTATCACAATATGGGTTTGCTATTACCAACTATATGAATCTTCATCTTTTGAAACTAACCCAGCAGAGAAACTGAAAAGACCGGATGAGGAGGATGCGATTATTACGAGAACGGGCGGATGACTTCTATAGGAAAATGGTGGCCTCACACGTGCTCTCCCTTATCCAAACGAGAATCTTTTAATTGAAACGAGAAAACTCCCGCGTATATTTTCTAGGAAAACCGGAACCACCTCTAATTTGCACCACGGTAAGGATTCCCCGGGGGATCGAGCCCTGCTCGGTCCACAGTTCAGCCAATTCCATCCTCCTCTATCCGATGTCTGCTTCCCCTCGGCGAAATCGTGTCGAACATCCGTCGATCGAGATGTACTAAAACGAGGAAAAACCGGACCTCGAAGGGAAGTCAACAGTCGCGAAAAACGAGAATCGAGAGCCGATATCGCGCGTTCGTTGTCAGCAGAAACACGCCCCTGCCGCCTATTAGGCTCCACAGCGGACCGCATAAACTATTTACACTTCGCATAAATTTAAGCCGGTGCGAGGTGGCGCCAGCTCGCTCGAATTTCGTCAGAAAATTCGAAAATTCGACCGAACAGCCGCTTCCTCGCGCCTCGTGCACCGATGTTCGCGCGATCGGGCACCGTGCCCGAAATTTCGCGGCCAAATTGGGAGGAACCGGTTCGTCGAACCGCCGCCGCAAATCGCTGCTGCTTTTCACGTCAATTCGCCCGTTTCCCTCTCCCCGATAAAGGCTTCCGGACGATAAATTATTCCAACAT
Organism: Eufriesea mexicana; assembly: GCF_001483705.2. NCBI lineage: Eukaryota > Metazoa > Arthropoda > Insecta > Hymenoptera > Apidae > Eufriesea > Eufriesea mexicana. The sequence goes on along the minus strand of NW_016908489.1, from coordinate 2,168,815 downwards.
AAAACCCCCTTCCGCCAGACCCCACCTTCCGCTTTTAACCCTGGTTTCGCGCGAAATTGTTCGTCGGAATTGTATCGGTCTCGTTCCAACAAGGTTTTTCGAGCGTTCGAACCACGTTTGTTCGATTCGGATTTGTTCGATGGAAAGAGATATCCCTGTGCTTCGAAACTTAGAAGTTACCTAGTCTGACACGACACGCGGATTAATTCGACGAAACGATGGTAGTTTAAGTAAACTTGGATCATCGATCATAGATACGCGAAGATTCGCGGAGTACCGCGATGAACGTCGAACTGTAACTGCAAGTAGTATTACCCGTTTTCTGGTCAGACACTTCTCCATTAGCTTCGAACTTCACTCGCAACTAGCGTTTTATCTCAGCTTTTAACACCTGAATCTTTAACCTACTCCGAAACATCGACTTATCGAGCCGATGGAAGAGTAGCCGCGAATTAGACAACTACTTGAGGCGAATTTCCACCGAGATCGTTGGAACAGAGTCGTCGAAGATAGCGACAGGGCCGGGCGTCGGATAAACGAGAGGAGTCGGTGGAATCGAGGGACTCCCGTGGGTCCGCGACTACGAGGACGCCCACTGGAAGATAATTAGGTGCGCGTGCTAATAAAGGGACGCGGTCAGGTCCCGCGCGGCGAAAACAATACCCGGTGTCAGCGTGTTTATGGAAATCCGTGTTAGGTCGGATCGCGCGTTAGGGTCGCGATAACGCTTGCAAATCGCATTACATCGAGCTACACCGGCTACTGCCACGGCCAACCTAGCCCGACCACGCGCGCCACCCTCCTAACTAACCTGTAACACGCTCCTCGGGCTGTTGTACGCGCGAGAAACGGCCCTCGCCGCGTCGTCGCGACGCTTGTTTACGACCACCCACCAGCAATGTCTCGCGGATGTTGCACCACGGAGGTGTTCGCTGTTCCGGGGATTTGCCGCAGTTTCTCGTACCAGTTTTCCTTCTTTCCCTTAATATCCTCGGATTGATCGATCGTGTCTGTGGGGGTTCCTACCCGATGGTTCCCGTGGTCGGCTTGTCGCAGGTATTCTCGAAGGGAAAAGGAAGGGACGATGCAGTTCGTCCTGGGCCGGCTAGTGTACTCGCTGCTAAGGCTACCTGGCAGGCCTTGCCTTAGATCGGGGGGGATGCTTAGGGGTGCTTGGAAATTGTATGTATAGGAAAGTAGGAATCCATCCTTTCATATTGGTAAGGGTGAGAACGATGCGGCTACGTGTCTATGACGATAGTGGGTCTTCCGATAGAAGAATTTTGTCGACTGTTATATACGCGTGGGAAGTGGATCTTGTCTACGACGACGAAGATTCGTGGACGAGGTCGCTCCATCGACGAAGCAGCATCCCAAGAATGTGGTAAACGCGGCGCGTATAAAGGGCGCGGCGTCGGACGGGCGGCCGGGTCCATTTCCGTCATTGTTTGCCTGGGGAAATTGTGCTCGGGGTTATAATAGATAGCGTTTATCGTTGCGTCTGGTGTGGGATCGTGTTCGAGGGTAATGGTTCGTTATAATCCCTCCCACCGGCGCCGCTGAAAAGATGCTTTAGTGCGGGCTGAAAGTAATACGAGCCATTGTTGCGTCGCCGCGAGAACGGTAGGGGAAAGGTTTAGTGGCTGCTATCAGGATCGCCTTATGGAGCTCCGCTTCTTCTTAAGCTTCCAACGGCTCCGTGGATTCACCCGTTCCCCCTCCGTCCCCCGCCTCGCATCGCCTTTCACAGTTTCTCTTCCTTTTGGATAATTTGTGACCGCTTTGTACGCTCGTGTATACCCGCTGTATCCTCGGCGAATCGTTTGGCCGCATCCTCCGGGATCATTCCGCTGCAGGCTTCCCGTTACCAACGGAACCATCATTTTCGACCGTGGATGGGACGGACAAATGCGAGGTCCCGCTGGAATTCGTGTTAACAGTGACGCAGCTTGCTCGCTCGGTCCTGTACCCCGTCTCGTCTGCTTAACTCCACGCGAACCTCTATAATCCGTAACACGAGATCCTGCTCGTACCGCTAAAGCCAACGAAGATTCCCGCAAGAAGAAGGCGTCTACTTCTCCCGCCGAGCGGATGTCATCCGAAATCGCGTGGCTCACGAGAGGAACGCCCGTGTACATCCTATGCACCAACACGGAACTGATTAACCACGTCAAGGGTCTCGCAAGCACCGCATCGTTCGCTATTCGTGCGATCCTATTAACCAACGTCGCTGACGTCCCACCGGAAGGTGTAACTAATCTATAAAGCGTAATCGATAGCGTAACACGCGCGTCTACATACCCACCGTCCTCCAGTCTAGTCACTCGTGAGCTTCTCGACTCAACGTCCAAAGGGTCTCCTTTGCATCAACGTCCGCGCCCCCTGTCCCCTTGAACTTCGCTTCCCAGCCACTGTGCGACCCCGTGAGATCGATCGTCTTCTCCCGGCTTGCATGTCGATTTAGCCTGTGAACCTTGTTAAAAGTTGCCGGACGTCTTTCCATCCTCAGCCTGGACCGTGATACGGGCGAAATCACCGGCGGGCAGACCGAGTTTGCCCAGTAAACAAAACGTCCACGTCGACACGGCGCGTCATTAGTGGTCGCGCTCAAACGACACCCTTTCTGACGCGCCACGGCGCGACTTTGTCGCGAGTTCTCTTCTTATTGAGCCATGTACAGCCACCTGGTTTGACATGCAGATCGACAGGGTGGAGTTGGCCTCGGTGTCCGGTTACAGGCCGAGTTTGCGCACCGGGGTAGTTAGGGTGGCGGCGGTGCGTTTCAGGCAGAGTTTTCCCAACTTTTCGCCCGTCCGGCGGACTTTTCGAGCGGTTTGCATGGCAAACGAGCCGAATGGGAAATAAGTGTGTGTACCTGCGCGAAATCGGTATCGACAAATCGCCGATTCGCCGGGAGAAATGGAAGGCTGGACAAAGGGGATAATAAACGTCGAAATTGCCGTGTCAGAGTGGAAGGAAAAAGGCTTTTAAACGTCGTTTATTTACCCGACTGTCCGATAATTTGATGTCCCGTAAAAAGCAATAGCTCGATACGCGTATCAAAATTTCCCGAGCATCCGAAACGAGGTACCTAATCGAGAACCTATAACGACCCCTACGTTCCGCATTCGGCGAGTAGTTCGTAGTCACCTCTTGCTCCGGAAGAAAGACCGCGAAAAATCGAATACTCCTCTCTCCGCTCGGCTAGAAGCCTCTCCCAGAAATAGAAACTACCATCGCCCTCCCGATTGCTCTCCGCCAATCTCTAAAGGCCCTTAAAGGAACGTTTGACGTCCTTCTTCTTTCTCTACTTGCCGAGCCACATGTCTCTCGTGGCGGTCAAAGAGGACACGCTCGACCCTGCCAGAGGTTTCCAGGCGTTCGTTCGTCAAAGGGAGGTTCCGGCAAGAGGACGACGAAACGGAGGGTCGGATGCCCGGGGACAGACGAATCCGTGGCGTTTACCCTGGAAACGAGAGAGGGCGAACCCCGGTTTTTTTCGGCACGCTCGCGAGGCCAAATATTTTGTGAACACACTCGTTACGCGGCCGCGTGTTACGCTTCAAAACACCGGACACGCGTTTCCACGGCGTTTAATCGTACGCCAAGTGCCACTATCAGAATTCCGGAGGCTTATTTGCCCAGCCATATCCTCTTTCCACCCCCTCGCCGCGCTTCATCCTGTTTTCGAGTCGGATCGCGCGCCGCCGCCCGATCCCTCTGCGGATTATGAATTGAAAATATTTGCGTGGAAACTGTGCTGATTTTAATTCGCACGGAGGCGAAGGTGCATTTGCGGCGGGGGTTGGGGAGAGAAATCGCGGTGGTGGGATTTTTGTCGTGACGCGGGGGGTAGCGAGGGCGGTGGCGGTGGTCGATCGGAAAGGGCCGCTGCAAATATTTCTCAATTTGCTTCGACGTTTTGTCCGCGGTAATCCAAATAGAGATTTTATTTAAAAAGGATATTTCTCGATTAACCCCTCTCGCCGTACTTTCGTTTGCTCCGTGAAACGAAAATCCTAAATGATTACCGCCCTTTTTAACCCCCATTTTCCCCTCCTTTTTTACCCTTTCGGATACGAAAAGCAATAATTATTAAACACGATTATTTTCGTTTACCGCGATGCATCGGTGAAATGCAGCGACCAGTAGACGCGATAAAACGCGGGAAAAGGAAGGCGCGACTCGACGAGGGGTTAAATTCGAATGTAAAGGAAATAAGAATATCGGGGGCTGGTAAAACGCGGAAAGGAGAAGGAAGCCTGAATTTCTCTCTAAAACCAAAGCTCGCGTTTTGGCGTGCTGTTCGACGCGATGCACCGAAAATGCACTTAGCGGCCACTCGCAGCTGCCATCGTGGCCGATTAACGGCGAAAGAGAAATCTTATTAAAATCCAGCCGGACGTGGCCGCGGGGGTGGCTGTCGCGTGAAACGCGCACCACCAAGATGGCCTCGCGGCCGTTTTAATCAAATTATAATAAGTGGGACGGTAGAACATTGCGCATTCACGTGTGCACCGTCGTGCGCTAATGGAGACCTAGAGGTCAGCAGTGACCCTCGTATTTTACCCCGGTGTGCGCGCGGATGACAACGGTCCTCGAGGAATTTCCAAACGCCCTGCGACACTCGGATCATTGGGCTCGGAGCACCGCCTTCGAATTTCCCATCCCCGGTTCTCTAATCTTCCGTGGAAAATGCGGTATTTACACACGGAATCGGTTTGCAGAAATTTTAATCGACGTCGTTTAACGCGCGCGTAGAGGGTGCACCGAAAATGTCCGATATTAATCGGAGAATTAACGGAGAAGCGCGATTTGGACAGGGTGAAATGTACAAGCGTGCAGGGTGAGATAGGTGGGAACGAAAATTGCATTGGTCGTTGGCAAACGAGAGGAAACGAAGGATTAGGTTGTCTTCGTATCGCGTTGGAAATCCGGGGAAAAAAGCGCAACTGCGGCGCGGGAAAAATAGGGAATCGGTGCGCGGGGGTGGAATAAATGTCGGCCGTGAAAATTCCATCGAACGGCGCTGAACGTTCGACGACGCGGCGCGAGAGCATCGGGGGTCCAGGAGGCGAAGAGGGCACGAGGGGGCGGAACGTATCGTTTCCAGCTCTGGGTATCGTGTCCGCGGGCCTCTGTCAGTTCCATGTTTCAAGAGCTTTCAACGAATTTCGAAACAACTCGAAAATTGACTTTCGGCCGGTCGTAAATTGATTCCATAGCCGGCGCTCTCCGCTTTTGGTTAGATATTTTCGTTCAGAGTCCACGGACTAGCACAGCGGAGGGTGAGCGGGGCGCGGGTGGCCGGGGGGTGGGAAACGAATTCATCCGAAGTGCATCATAACGAATTCCCGAGCGAGACAACCGCACGCCGGCTTTTTTCCATCCCCGGGATATTTCTCAGTTTGCTAACTGCGAAGTTTCGAGGATCCAAACTGGACGATGGCTTCTCCACCCCGCCCCCCTCCCCAGTCCCGTGTTCGCGTATCGGGGTGGAAAAAAATCTCGGATGAAATCCGGCCTCCCGGATCGAACCTTTCCAGGCGGGAAACTTTCGAACGAGACGCAATAAACGTCTGCAACTCCCGCGCCCTTCGGCCAACTTTCGAAACGTCGCGATGGAAATTGGGATAGAGTCTCGAGGAATTAATATCGAACGAGGGATTCGGCGAACGCGCTTCGCCGATGATCGAAGCCGAAGAAGCGTCTCCTCGACGGAAAAGGGAAGCGACCGAACGGAGGGTTTCGGCCAACCACCCCGCAAACGCCCGAGTCTCAGGAAAAAAGGGGGAAACGAAGATGACGGCGAGAGTACAAAGAGAGAGAAACGAAAGTTCGGGGAAGGTGAGATGCGAGGGATGAAAGAGGGAGAGGGGGGAGAGAGAGGAGGAGGAGGAGGAAAACGCGATAGACAGATATGCGGATGGACGTGTGTGTTCGCACGAGGGCGGCCATTCCGCGCATCGGTTTGTCATACCATATTCACCTCCGTGCACGGTGTTCCGATATGTTCGTTCCGATATCCGTTCGTGCGAAAATTCAAACGACCCGCCAACAGAACGCGGCCGATAACGCTCGAAAGCAGATATCAGCGCGCGCGGTGGATCATTGACTCTGCGAGCAGGCCGATCGATGCGAGATGCTATCGTTTCTGGTATCGAGCGTGTGTGTGCCTGTGAACCCTCGTCGCTGACCTCTCTCGCCGTCCCTGTCTCTGTTCCCTCTTCGCTTTCCTCTTCGTCCGACGCGCGGATCGCGCTGTAATCTTGCATCTATTATTCCCGCGTAAACGATAAATCGAACGGAAAATTCCTGCGAGACCGACCAATCGAATTCTGCCTTTTCACCTTCGCTTGCGCCAACCATTGTATTTTTTTGTTTTGTTCTGTTTATTCGTTTTACCCTTTTTTGTTTCTCCATTTTTGTTCGCTGCTTCCAGTTGGCTCTATACGCTCGTCGCGTTTCGTCGCGGAATAAAACTGATTTTTAGGCGTCGATGCTCGAACGCGCCCGATAATTTTATAACGGACTTTTTTCCGTGTTTTTCGATTCGGAATGGAATCGGTGGTTTCTTGGAATAATTCGTCGGTTGGTGTGTCGTGGATAGTGGCAACTCTTTCCTCTATCGTACGATTGTCGGCAGGATATCAAACGCGGCATCGACCGACGCGTGCGTTTTCTCCTATAGCGAAAGGTGGAACGTCGAGGAATATTTTCGCAGACCGCACATTTTCCGCGAGACAAAATACCGCTCCGTTGGAAAACAGTCTTGAAAGCCGACCGCGTTCCCCGGCCAGACAAACGTCGATACCCTGTGTCTGCCGAAGCGTGGCCGATCGGGCTGTTTTCGAGCCGATACGACCGTCTCCCGGCTGAGAAAACTCCCGTGGTTCCGTCGGGGAAAAAACCTATTTGGGTCTTCTTCCTTTCCTCCTCTGCCTTTTCTTCCTCGCGGCGGGAAAAACGTTTCACCCGCAATGGCAGAGAGAGGAAGATTTTTCTTTCGGAAAAATAGATTTTTTCTACTCTTCCGGGGATTCGTTTCAATTCCCACTGCGGCGTAGTTACCCCCGATTTCTCTGAATCCGATTTCTTTTTCGGAATAATCCTCGCGGAAGAGTTTTTAATCGATGTCCGCTCAAGCGTTTACCTCTGCTACTTGCTCGCCGGGGAGAACGGCGCTCGAAGCAGGAAAGGGGGCGGGGGGAAAAATGGAGGAGAAAAAAAAGGGAAAAAAATGGAAGAAAGGACGAAGTTCTTATAGTTTTATAACTGGACTAACGAGCGGGAGAAGGAAGCGCGGCTGCATCGTTGCACTCGAGAAAGTCACGTTATAGGAGCGTAGTTTTTGCCGAGTCATTCAAGTCCGCGCCTTTTGTACTCCCGCTTGGAACGCGCACTACTACTACGCTTGCTCCCTGAAATTATGCTTCTTTTATTCCTGAGAGAAGTTCCGCCGGTTTGTGCGATCAAATATTAAGTAGTACGGGTAAATGATATCCCGGGCTTCGTGTTCTCCTAAGCGTTTACACAGGCCACTTAATAGCGCGATTTATAGCGGACAAGGAACGCCGAGGTATGCTCGTTTACTTCTCTACCCCTTGGAAAATCGCGTAACATTTTTTCACCCTCGCGGACCACGGTTCCACTGTTTTCACAGTAGCGAGCGCGCTAGATGCGCAGTATATCACGCTATTCCCGTGCTTTCTATTCTTTTGTTCGGTCCCGCAGTTATTTATCCAGCAGTTGCGTGAAACGGGGGCGGCCAGGGGGCGGAGACGGTGTCCACTTCCGGCTGCACGTTTCGAATCCCGTTCTTTCCCGCTTTTTCTTTCGCGTGCTCCCATATAAACGCACGAGAGACGCGCACTCACTTTCCCTCTCTCTCCCCTTCTCGCGACCTCGCTCCTCCTGCGGATCCACCCCGCTTCTTCTTCCACCCCCTTTCTCGTTTCAAGTTTTTCCTCTCTTTTCACGCCGCAGCCTGCCTCGTTTTTTTCGCAGCCTCGACGAACCTCCGGCGTATTCTCGTATCTGCATTTCTACCCGTGTTTCCGTTGCTTCCAGGCCTCCCCTCTCCGCCGCGCCCCCTGTGTCCCATCACCACTACCACCTGACCGTCTGCATTTGCATCCGCGCCCGTATTCCTCCACCCCTTTCGCGCGCGCGTTTCTCGCGTAATTATTTCTATCCGCGATTGTGATGCAAATTTTTGCTGTTTTCCATCCCACCCCGTCCACTCCCGTTCCTCCTTCCACCCTCTCTTTTCCCTTCTCTCTTCGCCCCCCTCTCTCTCTCTCTCTCGCGCGCGCGTTCTTCTATCGTGTCTCCCTCCTCCTTTAGCTTTGTTCGAGTCCTACGTTTCCACCAGCTTCCCCGCTCGATTGTCCTTCTCCTTTCGCACTCTAATTCTAGCCATCGTTCCTTTCTCCCAGCCTCATCCCATCCTAATTTCGAACACCGTTCCAACCCCCCCGAGTCTGTAGCTCTTCGACCATTCGCCTATTTGTCCGTTCTCGTTTTCCTCTTTTTCCTCTTCTTCCTCTACTTTTTCCCCCCTTTTTATTTTGTACACACTGCCCGGGATCTCGCCTGTTCGCCTTCGCCGCCACTTTTTATTTTATTTCCGTCCCCCTTTCATCGCGCGACCCCTGCGAATAAACGTCGCGCTAATACGCGAACCCGAGCTTCCCGTTCACCCGCTATTTATTCTCGACCCATCGAATTCCGCGAACGAGTTAGCTCCTTCCTTCGGTTACTTACTTTCGCCCCGTCTCTTCTCGCATTTTCCTACGCGGACTTTATCGGTACCCACCCTTCGCTGCAGGGAAGAAGTGCATTAATTATTTATGGCCCGGCTGTATCGGCCGAGATGAAAATGTGGCCACGCCGCGAGTTCTTAACGAGAACTTTTGCATTCGCATCCACGCTGCTGCACCCATCGCGAACTCACCCTCTCCGTTTATTCGCGCGACACCCCATCGTTGAATCTTTCGCTCGATCTCGTACGATGCAAACTGGGATTTTGAACGTCTTCGTAGATTGGAAGCCGTGCTTTTATCTTTAGAGCGGTGACGTACGTCGAATCGTAATCAAATATCGATAGGGATGACTTGACTAATGCTAGGTTCCTGCGAGGTATAATACAATATTGTAGAATATACCTGCATCTGAGAATGTGTCAAATTGACGTCATGTCACCACTAGCGATACAGGGTCAATTAGACGTCAAGTCACCATTATCGATAGGGAGTAAATTTGACGTCACGTTACCACCAGTGCTATGGAAATAGTGGTCACGGCTCGAAGGCTGTACGACCACTCCCGATCGTCTTTGGTTCTTCTCCTGGGAGCTCGTTGCTTTCGATCTTTCGCCCATTTTTTCATCGATTTTCAGGTGAAAGTCGATCTTTAACACGTTGAATGTCGCGCCAGTTTTACAGGGATTATCCGTGGCGCCACGATGAATTTTCTATTATGCTAATTTTCTATTAAGTTACAATACATAATAATCTTTGACATATTAATTACGACGGGGATCACCGTTGAATTAACGATGGTTATAATAAAAATTTCTAAATATTCACATTTGTTTAAATTGTAGCGATCATCATTCTCACCCTCAGCGTTAGCTGGACTCCGACTTCGAGAAATTTCTCTCAAGTCCTCGGAAAACCTCTAATTCCTATACATATAACTTCCCGACCTTCCAATTTGTATCCCATTGTCTAAGGCAGGGCCTGCTAGGGTAGCCTTACCGAAGAGTCCGCTAGCAGGCCCAGGACGAAACGCATCCCTTCCTTTTCCTTTCGTCTCTTTTAACTACCCGACCAACGAGGATACCTGCGACCAGCTGCCATCAAAATGAACATTTTTGGGGGGAGGACCCCCACAAAATTATATATATTTTTATCAATCTCGCGCGACGTTCACCGGTGACCCCCATGGCATTCAACGTGTTGAAATATTCGCTTGGTGTGTTTGCCATAGTCGCTGTTCGAACTCGCCTCCCGGTTTCAACGTCCTCGCGGACCTTCCATTCGATTTGCCACGCTATTGCATTTCTCCTCTCTCCTCTCTCTCTCTCTTCTCTCGCCGCTTCGCGATCCACGGATAAACTCTTTAACGACGTCAATGATAATTGCATAAATATCACGGGAAAATTTTTCCTGCCTCTCGTTTTCCCTCGGAACGCAAGCTCGGATTCCGGCATGGCCGCGTCCGCGTCATAGAGTAATTCCACTCGACGCGTCAGATCGCTCGCGATATCCACGTCGCCGGGGGAAAATATAGCGGCGATCTTGGCCAGAGCAAACACAGGCGGAACAGAATTTATGCGAGCAATTCCGTCCAACGATCGCGCGCCTTTCGAGGCCCGATAACGCTGCCGCGGTTCCGCCGACAGTTTCAATACCGGCGACGCGTTCTAACAGCGATCTAATCGGTCCGGTTATCCAAACACGCGCCTCCGGGATCACGTAATCCTTTCGCGGAAACCCGTCGACACGACTCCGAGAGCCTTTTTATTCCAGCGACGATCGATCTCGGACAGCGGGAACAGGCAGCCAGGACGGCAAGCTATTATTCTTTCGATGAAACCCGTCGTGTATCTTTTAATTCCGATGAAAAATTCCCGGGGAAAGCGAGAAAGGGAGTGTGCGTAGTTTTTAAAGGGATACAGCCCGGGTTTGTTATTCCTTGCCGGTCGATCCGACGCCGGGGAAAAGTAGTCCGCGGATAGGGGTAGTTTCAGTCGGACGTGGTCTTTGAGAGATCGCGAATTTCCCATGTATTTCTTTCCCGTTTCCCCGATTCCCGCATGGAAATCTTCGTCTAATTAAAGGAATCGCTGCAGCTCCTCGTCTCTTTAATCGAACGAAGACGTTGTCGTTGGAACGTGAGCTAGACTTTGATCGCAAAGCAGATGCGATGCGTTCGATACGCTGGAATACTTACCTTTCTTCGTTTGTTATTTCTTCGATATAGAATCGTCTTCGTTTTCCTCTTTCTTTATTTCCTCCTCCCTGTCTCTTCGATTCTTCGCGATCCAGCGATTACGACGAGAAGTTATCGACGCTCGAGAGAGGGATGATCACCGGTTCCGACGAAGCCGAGCCACGAATCTTCCAATTAATCGGACTTGATAAGACAGTAAGGGTTTATCGACGAGCGAGACAGGTGGTCGGGAGAGGGACGGCGAAATCTTTGACGGGCAAAAGGATAACGACGAAGACGAAGACGACGGCGTCGGCGACGTCGCGGACGAGGCCGGAGTAATTAATTTTACGCTATTGCCTGCTGGCAAAGGCGAGTTTTACGGAACGGCGCCGTCGGGATTAACTAAACGAGGTTTGCGGAGACGACGATCGTTGAAATAAAGCTCGAGATTAGACTCTTGAAGAGTTGGCCGAGTGGTTTTTCGGCCATGGGAGAAGCTTGGGTTTCGAGAAAAGGGATCTATTATTATAGGCAGACCTAGCACCCGCTTAATGTAATATAATTCCTTAAACGATAACACTTTGTAATTGAATCCGGAAAACTTCTCGGGGATATTAATTCCGTTTCCGTTTCCCGCTCTGCCCCACCCTTCTAACCCTACGCTAACTTCTTTTCGACCTTCTGCCGTTCGGTCAGCATTGAATCAATGTAATTGACCGATGGAAATTACGCGGCTTCCTCGCCTCTTTCTCAACGGAATCCATCCGTCCGACTCGACTCGCTGAATTTTCTTTAAAGAAGATAAATTTACTTCGCAAACTGGCATTCTTAAAACCATTCAGTTTTTATTCATCTCTGAAACCCATTCGCGTAACTCTGTCACGATTCACCGCCGGAAACCTTATTTTCGATCTGTTTCTTAATTCATCGTTTGCGGAATATAAATTACCTAAATACTTAATTATTTTTAGGACATCCGATTCTATATACACTTGTCTAGACCGACGATTTCGAGAAAATGGAACTCGCGATTATTTTCAGCCCGGCGCGCAACGGTTATTCCGCTTCGAAGGGGGGCGGAGGGAGGCGGGAAAGTTGGTCGTAAAATTTTGGAAATCGCGCAACTACAGTCGCGAGGATAGTCGGAATTGTTAAAACCTCGTGGAAAACGACCGATCGAAATAACGAGGGTGAAGTTGGGCCGCTGAAAGATAAGGGACGTCGATCCGCCACCCCTATTTATCCGCCGCTGGAATTCCAGAAAAATTTCCGATAGCCCGAGTTTTATGAGGGTTCCGGGACCGCCATCCCTGCATATCCGGCAAGGAAGATCGAAGGAGTTTCATTCTCCGCGAGGTCGACTCCTCGCAAAGTCCGAGACTTTCATCGAACGCTTCCAACTTTCTAATCCTAACTTCCACCCTCTTCTCCGGGAAAAACTCTACCTCTTCGTCAACGTGCGTCGAAAAATCCCCCTCTCGCCCAGTGCCGTATTTCTCCCTTCCATCCGGCTATCATCGGTGTCGGAAACAAACCCAGAAAACTGTTCCCGTGGAACAGGCTACGATTTTTAGTCGAATATTCGAAACGCACGTCGATTATTCGGCTCTCTCTCTCTCTCTTTCTTCACCGACGCGCACGCACGCCCTCAATTTCCGTAACGTCAACGCCGCTTGTCGCAATCTAACTTCTGTCGTTTCGCTCGATTGTTTTTCAGCCGCTCTCCCACACCTGCCGCCCCCCCCCCCCCCCCCGCGCCCC
>NW_016908489.1:2142230-2156070 GCF_001483705.2 Eufriesea mexicana | reverse complement strand
ACCCACCCCCTGGCCCCGTCACCGAGTCAGCAACAACGAAACGGTATCGTCTTCGCGTCGCGACGCTCCAGCCACCCACCGTCGTGTCTCTAACCTCGTTTCGTTCAATTACGACCCCGGCATCGAGGAACGCGGTTGCGTTTCCCGCGCACGCCGGAAAATAGGGGATGGTTTCTGCTGCGAAACCAGTCCGGACTCCTCGTAGTCGTGTCTCACGCCGCGTTACGCCAACCACCGACACCACCCCTTGTTACAGGATCTCTCGCTCTGCTCTCGAGTCGTTCGGCAAGAACGAGGAAACGGATGTCGAGAGGGTCTTTCAGGGATCTCGAATTTTCTGGCAATTCCCTTGCTTTCTCCCTGTACACGAATTTTCCAGCTTTTATTAAATTCAAAGAGATTTTTCTACTTTATACCGCACTGATAAGTTCTCTTTTTTATTCTCTTTTCTCTCCTTTTTTCTTTCTTTTTTCTTTTTTGGAAATATGACACAGAGATGGATAAACGCACGAATGGAATGGAATTTTCTTGGGTTCCATTGGTGGTGGAAATTCGTCTGTACTTGTGGCGCCGAGAGAATTTCTGCATTTTATAAACACAAATAAGTTGCTTTTCGCGGACTCGTCGCGGGGAGAAATAAAGGTAGGAACGGAATTTCGTTAGGTCCGGGGTTTAGAGAAATTTGAGCGGGCTTTTTGCATTTTATAAACATAAATTTCCTTGCCGTGGACGCGTGGTAAAAAGTTAGAAGGGACGGGAATGCAATTTCCCCGGGAACTGAGTTTTCGATTCTTCTATTTTACAACTGTAAATAAGCTTCCTTTTGGGAATTCTCTGCCGGATGAAAGGGATAAAAGAAAGCGAATTTGCGTGTCTTTATTGGATAAAGAGTGTTTTACGACTTTGCGTTTCGTAGATGTAGATAAGGCTCGTTTGAGGGGCACGTTCCAGGAAGAAATAAATGGCAGGGGGATGATGATGCATTTTGGCGTGCACGTTAAACCGCGACGATAATATCCTGAATAATTTAAACGCGATCCTTCTCTGATTAGACGCTCGATTCGCAATTGACGTGCGCCAGTCTCGCGTGTCGGAGTCCTTTGTGTACGCAAGGATGAACGGGAGAGAATGGTTTGTGGATTCAACGAGCTGGAACCCCGTGGACGAATCTTATCTCCTCGCTCTATTAGAAAACCTCGTTTCTTTCGCTCGAGTTAAGTTCCCCAGCCCGAGTAAATTCCGAAACTCGGGACTTTCTCGCTTTCCGCTTCCAAATTGCTTCCTTCCTTTCCTCCCTGCCTCCTCTCGTCCTTAATCCGCGGTGAAATTAGCCTAGGAAAGGGACTCGGAGATATTCATCGAACAGAATATTAATCGAATAACCCGCGTCCAAGGAAACGACTGTTTCGCAATTTTTAATCCCATTAGCCGGTGGTTTTTATCGAATTGCAAGGATACTTCCGCGGCGCGCACCCTCGACGCACAAGTTCGCGGGCACGCTCTTAAATTCCGCCAACATCGAGGAATAATCCCGCCAACTTTCCTATTCCCCGGGGCAACGAAAACTTTTTCCATGGCGTTTATAAACCGTGAAGAAATTTAAGAAGCTCGCGATGGCCCCGCGTCCGCTTTCCTCGCGTGAACGCCGACGAGCGTTTCGAGAGCCCGACGCGGCGCGTGCTCCGTCTCGCGAGTAACGCGCGCATAAATCCGCGGATGAGGTCGCGGAACGAGCGAGTTCCGTCATCTCGCGATCGCGAAACTGCGAATCCGATAAGCGCGCGATACTTGCCCGTTGTTCCGCCGGCCGAGAAACTACCCGGCTATTCTACTCGACCGGCTATCAGCCGCGATAATTCATAAACTTACGAGCATTGTTCGACTCGGCACCGGTGAATTCTACTGCCAACTCGAGGCAAACCGATAGCCCGAAGATTCATTTGTCGTCGCTGTCGGTCGATTTGTACGCGAAGCTTCTTCCTTTTGTCCGACCGAGCGCGAACTTGTTCTACTTATGTAGGCCATTCCGTCTGACAATGCAGGCAACTCTTCTACTTCCCCGAACCACTCGTAGACTTTCTCTCTCCGTCACCTTTGTCTAGTCGTACAAAAGCTTTTTCTGCTCCTTCGATACATCCAGCAATCGCGTAACCTGGTCCATTTCTCTATTTACCATCGTCAAAAGGATGTCGAAGATTGGAATTCATTAATGTAGCATATTTTTAGGATTTTCAGGCAAAGTGTTCCTATATGGAACAACGCGCCAGGTGTAGAAGACCCGACTTTATCATCTCGGGTCACCGGAGACGAGGCGTCGGTCGAAAGCCTAATTCGGGTAATTAGGCTTCGGCACTTAGAATCTGGCTGCCAGATGGGCCATAAGAGGTCGGGGCCAGGCCAGGGGCGAGTGGCTTCCAGCGACCCCGACCTCTCCTGTCGTAAACCGAGGGTGACGCACCCGTGATGGTGATCCTTCGGAGGGCCTCACTCGGAAGGAGGAGTCACCTCCACCACTGACCTTCACGCGGAGGGAGTTTCTCCTCCTTCGGGGGAGACGCTTGCCTTTCGGACGGGGTTAAAAGGCCCGTGTCGAGGGGTCAAGTTAGTTAGTGAATCAGTCACGAGGTTAATCAAGGAGTTAGTCAAAGAGCCAGTAATTAATAAGAGTCAGTGAATCGTTAGTTTATTTATTTATTTATTTATTTATCTTAACGGATTATAACCCTTTGGTAACAAGAAAAATAATAAGATAGTACGGAGTCATCTAGAGTTGTCGTTGGACGATAAAAGATACAATATACTGTGTTTAACCCTTTGCTCTCGAGAGGTGACTCTCAGTCAATTTTATTTATTTATTTATCTTAACGGATTATAACCCTTTGGTAACAAGAAAAATAATAAGATAGTGCGGAGTCATCTAGAGTCGTCGTTGGGCGATAAAAGATACAATATACTGTGTTTAACCCTTTGCACTCGAGAGGTGACTCTCAGTCACCGTTTGTTTTAATGCTATAACTTAAATAATGGGCGATGATAATTATATTAAGAACATCGAAGTAAAATTATTCCATTCGTTCATTTCTCACGCAAACGCACGATTTTCTTTTTTTAATTTTAGCATAAAGAGTATCAGTGAGCTTATAAAAATGTAAGAACAGCTGCAAAGTGCATCTTCACAACGAAGAAATCTTCGAGTCCAAAGGGTTAATATATAATATTTAAAATTACCTAAGGATGCGTGGAATGTCGAAGAAATATAATTCAATGTCTTAATTTGCATATGATTTCTCATTTACCATTTTAAGAATATCGTCGACTCTGTGACAGACAGTCTTCGAATTACTATCTTTCTGTAACGATAAAGTCGTCGAGTGCTAAAGGGTTAAAATGAGTGGATGAATTAAAAAAATTTAAGGATCGGGGGAAACGATAAACGTTAATAAAATTAGTTCGAGAGAATACCGAAGCAATCGTCAGAGTCTGAGTACAGAGCAGTTGGAGTCTGTGTGACCTGCGACATACTTGGTAGCACGAAATAAGTACAGCATTGTCGAAGATTCACGAGGTAGCGTCCTCGTTTCGACACCTCGTTTACCATCTCCACCTTGATCCCTATATCAACTCTCCTAATTTATTCCACCGTTACGCGACCAGTTTCGACAACACTCGCTGTTTCGTCCGAATCTTCTTGTTGGTTGTAGGAAGAATTCAGGCGAAGGTTTACGTCGTTTTAAGAACGTAAACTATTTTTTATATGTTCGTCTGTTGCTGTCATTGGCTGTCGAGATGTCTAAGTGGTGGGTGTGTTTTTTCTCCTATTGGCGGCGTGTTCGTTGGAGGGATGTGCATGAGGTTCGGAACTGGTAGGTGGAAGTGGAAGTTTAAACAAATTGTTAATTTGTTTTTAGGTTTGGGAAATTCTAATCTTTTTACGGGGGTTGACTCGGGGGGTCAGTTTCAGAGGTCGAGATGTCCGCGAATCGTGGGACGCTGGTTATAAAAGAGTAAACCATCGTCCCTTCGATTCGGGTCCCTTGTTCCTGAGGGTATGCATGGAAATAGGGACAAGGTAGAGGTCTGTCAAGGAAAGGCAAAGGTTTAATTAAATTCGGCTAATGGAGCGTTAGTTTATGAAAGTTGTTAGGATTGACTCTAATGGTGTTTTTAAGAGATTTGGAGGTCCACGAGCCGTGGGACGTTGGTCGTAAAGAGGTAACCGTTGTCTCCTCGACTCGGGATTCTTTCTTCGGGGCGAATGTATGAAGTGATATATGAGGTCTGGGTTTTTCCTGTTGGAGGTAGAGGTTCGAAGGATGCTAGTTAAATGTCTATTTGTCTATGAAGGATTCGCGTCTTTATTGAAGATTGTAACGATCTGTGAACTAGGAATGAGTGTAGGAAATGAACAGAATGCATGGAGTAGTATATGTGGTCTGGGTTTTTCCTGATGGATGTAAAGGTTCGAAGGATGCTAGTTAAATGTCTATTTGTTTATGAAGGATTGGTGTCTTTATTGAGGATTGTAACGGTCTGTGAATTGGGAATTGTAGGGAATAAACACTCGCGACTCGCTTATGGATATCCAAATCCGACGTACTCGAGGAAATAGTTCTGCGAAGAAAGTACGCGAGAACCAGTTGAGAGCTAGCATGGGAGACGTCTCTCGTGTCTTTTTTACGATCGTAATATTCCCGAATGCACTCGCGAGCTGTGCTCTGCAGAGATGGAACCGTGTTTAACGTTGCAGAGGTTTATCTCCGCGATGGCAAAGCGTTTCAGCGAAATCCATCGACGTTCGTTGCGTGACCCGACTAAATCGCGAGAAAAAGCAGCCCTCTTTGAGAGCCTCACTCGGCGAAATTTCGAGCGTTTCCAATGGGATTACGAGTCGGATCTCACCGATACCACCCCGCCTTCAACCGCGGCGAAAAATATTTGCCCAGGATGCGTTGTGTTTGCTCGACGTTGTAATCGCTGAATTCTCGGTTCGCTCTCAGGCAAAGTCCTTCGTGGGGTAAAAGAGCGGAGCGAAAGAGTGGATCGACGCTGATTTCGTATTCCGCGAACGGAAGAAAGGTTGGCCTCTGTACAACTTCCGCCAGCCGCCCGCTACTTGATGCTCCAGTCTGCACGTGTCTACTCGATATTAGACAGTTTCTTGAAACGGTGTCGTCCTTCCATTTAATGCAGCTGCCTTTTGTTCTCCGTTGGTCCATTATCCGTGATGAAACAGCTGCCTTTGCAGAAGGAAAAAGGAAGGCGGCAGAAACTTTGCCACTTTGTCATTTAGCGAGTCAATTAACCCAAGTACTAATTTTCCATTTCGACAACTTAAACTCTTTTCCACTCTTTTCAATTTGCCAGCTCTCTGCGAAATCGGAGCACCGTGTAATCGAAAATTTGCGCACGCTATTTGGACGGTAG
This sequence comes from Eufriesea mexicana, assembly GCF_001483705.2. NCBI lineage: Eukaryota > Metazoa > Arthropoda > Insecta > Hymenoptera > Apidae > Eufriesea > Eufriesea mexicana. The sequence goes on along the minus strand of NW_016908489.1, from coordinate 2,150,646 downwards.
TGGATTCACAGGGAAGATTCGAAATTTCCGATACTGCTTGCTATACTGATATAGGTACAAAGGTATGATCCAGTTTCTCTTTTTACCTTCGAATTGAATAGTAACGAGTGACTGAAATAATTCCTCGTCGTGGCACAATTTCTCTCCTCATCAATTGAAACTTAAGCGGTTCTTAATGAAAGTTAGTAGGGTGATTGAAGTATTCAGGGCGCTGACTTATAGAATTATTATTCTAGTCGTCTGAAACGTGTGATAGCTCATTGTAAAATTTACAGTTCTTCGAGGTAAACGAATTTATACCGGATTATTTATTTACATCGTCGCTGATTTAAAACGTTCACGTCGGCGTGTATCACTGGTGGCTCACATTCGGGTCTCTCATCGGGTGACATGTCTCACCGGTGGCTCACGCTTCCATCTCGAAGCAATGCATGGTTACAAGCGCCACAGTGAGAAACAAAATTCGGCATTCACCGGTGGCTCACGCTTCCATCTCGAAGCAATGCATGGTTACAAGCGCCACAGTGAGAAACACAAAATTCGGTGTCGGTATGAACGTGTTAAATATGTGGAGGGTCCTCCATCACGATTGATAGTGATTGCAGTACTACTGTGGCAGGTAGGAGGGATGAGTTTCGTCCTGGGCTTGTTATTGGGCTCACCTGTAAGGGTACCTTGCCTCAGACATTATGCCTATTAAGAAATTTGGAAATTTTGGAAATTTTATCTGCAGAAAGCAGAGGATTTACCAAGAACTTGCGATAAAATCCTCGAACCTCCTTGAACTTGGAATTCGTCCAGTGGCGAGGGTGAAAACGATGTCACTACAACTATTACCACCTGCGAGTACTGTACTTAAACACTCGTTGGAAATTCATATTCTGATATTAAATGTAGGTAAATTGGACGAAAATGTGCATGTTATAAAATACTGCTATTATTATCGGTTACGAAATAGCTATTAAATTTCATAATTAAGATTGTTATACATTATATTACTCTCTCCCTGATCATTGTTGTATTCTCTTTACACTGCATCCTCACGCAGTTTCGTCCGACAATTTTATGAAATAATTAATCTGACTGCATGTACGTTCTTTTACAAAAGGAAACTAGTTCAATTGTTATTTTCTGGGTCTTTTTATTCTAGTATAATACAGAGAATGAATGATGTTTGAATTGAATATCGTATGTTTAATTCCACGTGGTTGATGGGTACGTACTTTTCTATTGATGGTGTACGTCTATAATCCGTGTATGGAATTCGATATTTTTCAGTAGCGATGGAAGTTTAAATAAATTGGGATCGATATGTCATTGGCCTACTGGTGATTTATAGTTTGTTACTAGGAACTAGGAACTAGTAACTAGTCAAGTGACTAATCGCGAGTCATGGAACGCTGGTAATAAAGAAATAAAGAAATAAAACAGTCCTGGGTCCCCCACGGGGTTTCTGTGATGAGATCTTCGTTGGAAAGCTCGGTCTTGTTCCTGTGGTTCTTCAGGTACTGCCGGTTGGTATGCCCTTAGTCGTGGTGCTATGACAGGGTAGCAGATAGAAGGACGAAAGGAAAAAGAAGGGACGAGCGTTTCGTCCTGGGCCTGCTAGTGGCTTCATCAGTAAGGCTTTCTAGCAGACTCTGCTTTAGACAGGGTTACTTAGGTAGCATATGGACTTGTATTTAACACGTTAAGTACCACACCGGTCCCCAGGAACTGGCGCTAGACTTTACGTTCGGGACCGGCCCAGACTAGGACCAAAAGGTGCTAATTTTTGGTGTGGGGGTCCTCCCTCATCATAATTTTGAAGTCAGTTGGTCGCAGGTATCCTCGGTGGTTGTGTAGCTAGAAGGGACGATTGGAAAAGGAAGGGATGGCGTTTCGTCCCGGGCCTGCTAGCGGGGACTCATCAGTAAGGCTACCCTATCAGGCCCTGTCTTAGACACTGGGATACTATTGGAAGGTCGGGAAGTTATATATATATTGGAACTGAAGATATCCCGAGGACTTGTCGCTACATTGGTTTTAAATTCCTCGCCATCTTTGGACCTAACATTTGGGAATTCCTGTTACAACAATTGGTACAGTATCACCGAGTTTTATGAACACTTTGCTCGCCATTGGTGGCCCACTTGACGGCCGAGTCTGGGCCTGAAGGGAACAGCAAGCAACACGGACCAGGCACTTAACGTGTTCAGGAAGCTCGATGATTCACCGAGGACTTTCTCGCAAGTCCTCGAACCTGCTTCGAGTAGGAATCCATCTATTGTCGAGGGTGAGAATATTGGTCGCTACACAGTCTTTGTTGACTCGTGACGTTCACAATTTTAGGAATGAATGGATGCCACGAACTCGTGCCACCTTCGACTATTCGCATTCTCGGTAATACATTTCTATTCCTCACTCGCGAGAGCAATTCCACGTTAAATACTTCACGGACCCAGCTACCGTCGATACGAGATTCTCCCCTGTCCCCCCGTTCCGCGTGTATCTAAATCCAAAGAGGTGTCCGGCGAGGAGTCGCGAATGGAGGAGCGCGCAGGATTCTTAAGCCGAGGATTCTAAAGGATCCCTGCGAAACTGGCCGGCCCGTATCTCAACAATCGCCCTGTCCGTGGAGAGGGCGACGCAGAAATTCGCGCAGCGTATCGCGATCGTCAAGAGGAATTTGAAAAAGTTTCTGCCACTGGAAGCGAACCGACTGCATTCTTCCCCGGGCACAAAGGCGGGCTTCACGCTCGAGAAATGTATCTCGCGTCCGTTCCCATCCGACGTCGAGTTATGCGGCCCTCTTTTGTGTTCGTTGCTCGTAAACGCCCGAAAAGAGAGAAAAATCAAGGATTTACTTATCAATTTTCCTCGTTTTTCCTCCTCGTCCTGTGTCCAGCTTCCGTTTCTTATTATTGTACCATTACTCCTCGCCCCCGATCCCTTCCACCTCTCGCGCCCTCTCGAATATTTCCCAGTCGAGATCAAATATTTCCTCGTTCCTTAAAGGGGGGATCCACGAGTGGAAAAAGATTCGTCCTCGATAATTGTCGGAATTTCGAATATATCGAGAGAAAGTGGAGGATTTACTCGGGCAATTTTTCTCCCCTTTCACCCTGTCGCGTATCCAACTTCCGTTTCTCGTTATTGTACCATTACTCCTGGCTCGATCGTTCCTTTGCACCTCGCGCCTTGGAATATTTCCTACTCGAGATTAAATATTACCCCCCGGCCGTAAAAGGATTTTCGGGCATGAAAAAGACTCGTCCTCGGTAACCGGCGGGATTTTCGAATATATCCGAGAGATCGATATCGACGAGTAATATAGGCGTGTTCCGGTTAAATTTTCCTCGGGGCGGAGGTTCCTTGGCGAGATTGGAACGCTTGAGAAACTGCTAATTGAAATATAGATCCCGGCGGACAAAGATATTCGTGTAATCGTATTCGCCGTGTTCACCCCTCCCATTTCTAAAACGGAGGCAGGTCGGGGGCGTTGGTTCGGCGAACGGCCGGAGAAGTAGTTATTGAAAAGTTGACAATTTACGAGGCAAGTTCGAGGAGGTGTTCCTCAGGAGGGCGCGTGTGCCGATAAATCGGCCCTATATCGGGCCGTGAATAATTCGACGGGGAGCGTGCCGCTCGATAAATCGCCGATTATCCGCCGCGTACATTGTTCCCCGATTATGTGTAAAAACCTTCGAATACAGATCTAATTTCCACCAGTTGGCCGGAGAATTAATCGAGTTCGAACCTAACGAAACCTCCCCCCAGCCCGAGTAATCTCCGGTTTAATCTTAATTGCGTGTAAGTAATTCGAAAATAATGGCAGCTTCGTCTGTGTCTGACTAGCGAGGGATTATTCCACTCGAACTGCGTCGCTTAATTTCTGATACTCCCCGATACGCTCTACTCGTCGCGTAAATTTATAATATCCCATCAGGTGTCTATCGCGCGGTGAAACGGAAATAACCATTTCCATAAATACGTACGTTCGCGATGACGTATTTTTAATGCTCGTTAAGGGTAATTGATAGTCGCCATTGCACTTCGGGGCTATTTACGGCACAGACTTAATTCGTCACTGACCAGAGGGGGCGCTCGCGAGAACGAACAACTTGGACACTCGAGGATCGTTACACCGTCTAACTAGCGAATCGCATTAAGAGACCGTGCACGCGACTTTCGAGGATGAAGCTATTCTTCTCGGGAAATCTCTAGAGTCCCCTAGAAACGCGCAGCAGCGATAAATAGCGCAGGGTTTAAGACACCCTTTCCTCCGCAACATCGGCGAATAATTCAGCGACCTAATCCAGTCGCGCAGCCATTCTTTCACCCTCGAGTGCAGCGTGCCGACGCGTAGGAGCGCGAAATTCCATTCGCGTCGCTTCTTTGGCCGTAGACAAAAGGCAGGCGCGCGGCTGAAAAGTCCGAAACGCGATCCCCGACCTCGCTTCTGGCCTTTTCACCCGCTTTCGCCGCGCGAGAACTCCTCGACGGCGCGCGGGCGTGTACGCAGCCGGGGCAAATGTTTGCCGAGCAACCGGCCTGTCCGTTCGTGACTCGCCCCGGACACAATGACTCCAGCTGCCTGGGCAAACAGCCTCTCTCGCTCTTATTCCGCTTCAATTCCGTTTGAAGACCTGCAAACACGCCCGAAGCACCGTGGATACAGCGCGCGATGCGGGGCACGAAGGGGGCGCCCGGGCTTGGGCCGGTGCTCCGAACTGCCTAGAGGAGGATTAGTGCCTCGATACTTCTCGATACTCCTCGATACTCCTCGATAGTCTTTGAGGATTTTCTTCAGCTTCTATCGTCCCGTCCGCGACGCGGAGACACGCGGAACGGGACGAGTTGGCGTGTAACGGCGTATAGGTTAAGTTTAGCGCGCGAATTGAAGGTAATTTAACTGGCTATTATATCGGCGACATTTCGAGCGCGAAGCGGACGCAATCTAGCACGGTCGAGCGGGCAACGATAAATAAACTCGCAGCAGACATTAAATTGGGATGATATACACAGGGGTTAGGGGATACAAATGGAATGTCGGACTACGATGCGTCGAAAATTGAAAATTATATCAAAGAGCACACACGGTTTGTAATGCGGAAACAAATTGATATTTTCAAATATAGCTTGCTGCCGTAGCGGGGGCGCGCGGGTGCGTCGGCCGCCGGAGAAAAGGGGGCGCAGAGAGAAAAGGTGGGACGAGAGTTCAAATATCGGCCGGGCAATTTCGCCCCGGCGTAATTAAGTGAAACCCGATCGACTGGAAAATACTGGCATATGAAACAAATACGAGCCGGGCGGGGCTGTGAAGGGGCGCGAGAGAAAAGGAAAGAGAAGGTCGCGAGAGGGGGGCAGAGAGGAACGTTGTACGCGGCGACACATATACTAATCGAATTCCTCGTCTCTCGATCGCTCCGAGCGTCGCCGCGATATTATATTTCGAAATACCTGTTGCCGAGCCGACGCGGCGCGCAACGTGGCCCTGGAAGCTTGTAAAATTCACGGTCCGTCGCCATTCATCCGTGGCGAAAGCAAGCCGCTTCCCGGTAACCGGATAATTGAAACGGCTCCACTGCAGCGGACGCAGAATTTCAGAGCGGATCCGCTTGTTCCCGCCGCTTTGCTCCCCGCTTAACGCTGTAATAAAAAGCTCGCCGAACGAGCGAATTGATCGGCGGGGTCCGGCTGGTGTTGCTGCTCGAGCCGGCTCTAACGATTATTGCCGGACGAAATTGCTCCGCCCGATGGCCCTCGATTAACTAAAACCAATTATTTCCAGCGTCTCTGCGTTTTGCTAGTTCGAGACCGTTTGATATCCGCCATCGCGCGGAGTCCAGTTCGTTCGAGCTTGCAAGCGTCGACAGCGCAGATTTCCTCTCGCAATTTCCGCTCGAGGATACGAGACAATCGGCTGTCCCGTGATTTTCGAAATATCTGCCACCGGCCGACCACACGCGGACTCGTTCTACTTGCCGCGCTGGGCTCCGTCGGCCCACATACGCCGCTATTCTACTTCCCCTCGCGCTACGCCGGATTCTTTGTGCCTGACCTAAATGTCCCCGTTCCACTTCGCACTTTCGAAACTACGGGCCGTTCTTGACTAAACAGTCAGCCAGCAGGCTGGAAAGGAAAAGAAACAGAAGCAAAGTGGCGGGCTTTTATCCTCGCGAAATTTTCTCCAAACTCTGTCCGCTAAACGCGGGACAGAGCGTTCCTCGTTCGAAACCGGGTTTCCGGAAGACGAACATCTCGCGTTCCGGACAGAACATTCCGCGGGAAAAAGGGCAACTCGGTAATAAAACGGTCCGGGACGACAAAGGCGCGTCGCGGTGCCGGGGAGACGCGCCCCAGTCGACTCAAAAGGAAATCGAAATGCGCGAGTAGCGAGTCACTTAGTTACCTCGCTCCACCACCCACCCCTTTGCCTCGTCCACCCCCAGCCCGCTTTGGCCTCGGCTACGGCACTGCGCGATTCCCCTCGAACGTAATTTCCCGGGCATCCGACCGACCGGATTTCGCTTTCGTTTCTTGTTTTGCGCTCCGCCAGCTCTCGTTTCCCCGTCAGCCGCTGTCACAGAGCAGCTCCGACTCCGAGACGCGTATCCCACGACCGACGCGCGTCTTACCCTCCCTTTTTCCCTCCTACTTATCTCGTTCCAAAGGACAAAAGGAATCCCACGCTCGGTGGAACGAACGACGAGAACAGATCCGTGGAAACGATTATCCCGGCCAACGGATATAGCCTACGAATCCCGGTCCACCCTTCGAACTTTCGTCAGTCATTCCATTTACCTGTCGCGCATACGAATGACGCGTCAGTGGCGCTCGACGAACAAATACGTGGACAACGCTCGCGAAGCTTTCGCGTCCACTGTGATCGAATTTTTGCGATATCAAAGATATCGAAGATATCAAAGATATCAAAAACTAGTCATTCCATTTACCTGTCGCGCATACGAATGACGCGTCAGTGGCGCTCGACGAACAAATACGAGGACAACGCTCGCGAAGCTTTCGCGTCCACTGTGATCGAATTTTTGCGATATCAAAGATATCAAAAATCCCCGTCATCGTGGATGGACGGGGACTATAACTCCAACCTAGGTCCCGTTATCGCGAGACAACCGTGGTGGAAGCAAACGCAGCTAGCTTGCAGGTGTAGCACGGCGCGAGGAAAAGTTTGGATCGGGAAACCGGTGGAAAACCTCGCGATGGAGGTGGACGCAGGTTGGACAAAGTTGTTAACCGAAATTCGCAGTTTCTACGAGTAACCAGCCACTGATGGAAATCCGTTGAATAATTTCGCGTTATCGATGCTGGCCGAATCGCGAATTACCACTCGTACGAGTTTAACCCCGTACGGCATCCTGCAGCTCACGGTCCCGCCGCGGATTACGCTTCTAATTCCGCGCAATTACGCAACGATATACTGGCGGAATAATAACTGGACGAGTGGCGTGTGTCACCCCCCGAGTCCGATCCGATCCGGGAACAACTCGTCGGGTCTGTCGGGGAACGCTTTCTTCGAGTCTAAGCCGAGAGGGAGGAGCCCCCCGTCGCTCTAATCGCTGGAATATCGCGATGGTGGATATTTCGATAAATTCCGACGTTCCTGAACTCCCATTCCGGTTGGCAAACTCGTTGGGATACACGATGGCAAAGATGGAATCGCGTGGCAACGACAATGATCTCCGATCGCGACGCTTGATAATCAGATCGCGGCGAAACGGCCGCGATTGTTGCGAAACTCGTTACACCGCAATTATGGCGGATCAATGCAACACGCGAGATATCCGGTTCCGGTGGGATCGCGAGGATTATGCACTCCCCTCGGCTATCTGCTTTGGCCGGATCTATAACCGCGCGGGCGGGGGAGCGAGACGGGTTCAAAGCGGATAGGAGCCTCAAGATCGATACGCGAGACGATCGATGGTATTAGAATATCGCGAAGGAGCTAGTGCTCGTTGTTTCTTTTGAATAAACAAAATGGTTGAAGCGGTGGGAAGAAGAATATAAAAGGACAAGCTGTTTCGTCCGAATCTTCTTGTCGACCGTATGAAGAATTCAGGCGAAGGTTTACGTCGTTCTAAGAACGTGAACTATTTCTGAAGGTTTAAATATAATTTAATTACAATATGTCTACAGCAATTTACAATATGTCTTAGCGATATGCGTTCTATCGTGGTGTCGTTCGTGTCGTTTTGATGTTTGTACTGTCTGTCATCTTGGTGTCGTGTATTTTATATGTTAGTCTGTTGCTGTCACTGGCTGTCGAGATGTCTAAGTGGTGGGTGTGTTTTTTCTCCTATTGGCGGCGTGTTCGTTGGAGGGATGTGCATGAGGTTCGGAACTGGTAGGTGCAAGTGGAAGTTTAAACAAATTGTTAATTTGTTTTTAGGCTTGGGAAATTCTAATCTTTTTA
>NW_016908489.1:2098970-2141982 GCF_001483705.2 Eufriesea mexicana | reverse complement strand
GGAATGAACACAAGCTCGTTCTAAGTCAGTAGAAAGTTGCTCAGTCGGAAGAAGAGTTGTCGAAGTTAGTTGCCAGAGTTGTTGTTGCTAATAATTGCGAGTTGTAATAGAAGAGTTGTTGCAGAAGTGTAGGTTGAGCGTTGTGATATGTTGTAAGAATTCGTATCTTTATCGTTGCTCACATACTCTGTCATTGTTAATTTATTATTAAGTAAATATATACCACCACCAAATCCCCTCCAGGATAATACTATCAGTTTTAATCCTTCGAAGACTACGAACCCCCATATATGAGTTCTCACACAACCATTCGATTTGGGCTATGAACGCATTATATTCGTTCTCGCATGATCATTCAATCTGGGCTATGAACGCTGTATATTTTTATAAAATAATAATTTTGAAGTAATTTACAATTAGTTTAGAATATTGCCGAAACGTGCTTCGTCGTAAGAAGTAGGGGGTCCTACAGCGCACGCTTAACGTCGAACAGCTCAGCGCTCAAAGGATCGAGGCCGAATTGTTCAAACTGTTAGGGAGCACATAACGTAAACGAATCCCGTAAGTTTCGGTAAATAAATAAATAAATAAATAAATAAAGTAGCTCGAGTGTTGCTGTCATTGATTATCGAGGCGTCTAAATGGTGGATGCATTTCTTTCTATCAGCGGCATGTTGGTTGAAGGGGTGCGTAGGGGTAGAAGTATCTTCGGTAGATACCCCACTCCCAATATTCCGTCTCCAAGGGAGAGGTTTATGGACTGTGGTAGTGTCCTCTTTGTTCCTGTTGATGATGAGCGGTGTTCCTATGGTGCTGGCCTAGTGGTATCCCCGTAATCGTCGTTGCTATCGATGGGGTAGCAGGATGAAGGACGACGGGAAAAGTAAGGGATGCGTTTCGTCCCCGGCCTGCTAGTGGACTCATCGGTAAGGCTTGCTTCTAGCAGACCCTGTGTTTCACCAGGAATACTTAAGTGTCACAGGAACTTGTATTTAAGGGAAGTCGAGGTTTCATCACCGTGGACTTGTGAGAAAGTCCTGAAACCTCCTCCGAGTAAGAATCCCTCTATTGGCGAGGGTGAGAACTTGGTCGCTACAGGGGGTGTATGGGGATCGGTGGTTGTTGATGGAAGTGGAAGTTTAAACAAATTGTCACTTTCTTTTTCGGTCCTTGAGAAATTTTAATCTCTTTTGTAGGGGGTCAACTCGGATGGTATTTTAGGGGGTCAAGATGTCCGCGAGTCGTGGGACGCTGGTCGTAAAGAAGTAAAAGGTTGTCTCTTCGACTCGGATCTCTTGCCTTCGGGGTGAATGTGGGGAACGATATACGAGTTTCGGGTCTTTCGATGGAAGTAAAAATTCAGAAGGATGCGAGCCAATTGTCTGTCTGTCTATGAAGGATTCGCGAGTCTTTATCGAGGATTAGGCAGGGGGATGATGATTGGGGTGGCGTAAGGATCCGCGAGTTTAGGGTGCGCACTCGTGGTACGTTGTCGCGTCACACCCACGAACGTTGTATCCCGGCAGAGAGGAGAGGAGACCGTCTTCGATATTACAATTAGAGTTTGCAAGGCTGTTTGTGCGGTCGGATTCGCTTGTTAAGCGCGCAGTCGGCCCTCGACGAGGAGCCTTCCGTGGAGATAACACGTCCAGATGGTCCGCGGTAATTAATATTTTTCGTTCAGCCAGAGGGCGGTCTTTGACGAAGGGTCCTTTGTTTAATCTCGTTCCTCGTGCCTCGGCGGGCTTAGGATGACAATTAATCTTTGACGAAGTGGTCGCTGTTTAGAGCTACCGTTTCGTTGGACCGTTGTAATTAATGGTTCTCGTTGTAGTTTATTTGGAATTCGGGAGTGGTTTAACCGTGAGGATGGCTCGACGTTTCGACCACGTCTGTCGCCTCTTGTTCCTCTCCCGACCTCGCGTCTGTCTCTCCTAATTGTAATCGTAATTGTCGATACGATCGTCGCGTACTGCGGGGGTTGGTCGTCGGAAAATCGCGCGGGGATGAAGGGGTGAGAAACGTGGAAGGGTAAGGGGGAGAGGGAGAAAAATAAAGCAGATGGATCGAGGGTTGATCTTCTCGCGGGGAGAACGGTTTAAAACCCGAACTACGACGAACTCTAAATCCGTATCGTTGAACATTTCCGTTTCCTCGTCTTCTTCGAGGGTGGAAGCGCTTTATTCGGTCGCGTGGCCCGCCGCGCGGACACAATTTCCCCGGTCGCGTTTCCGGCTGAAACATAATCAACGCGGTCACGTGCACGTGGCCCGGTATCCATTCAACGCGGAGCACAGAATCGTCAAAGCGTTAATTACAATCGCGAACATTAAGCATCGACCCGTGGGTGCAGCCGCCTCGCCGTAATTTATCGTTCATAAACGACGTCACGGGCCCGATTGCGACCGAGCAAGCGATGCATTTCCGCGCTGACCTACTCTCTCTCGGTGCTTCGTGCTTGTTAAGTACGTTTCAGACAGTCGTCTTTTCTTTCTTCCCTCTCTCTCTCTCTGTCTCTTCGCCTTTTCTCCCTACCTTCGCGGTAATTTCGCGAGATTTCGAGTAGCAGACGGGGCGCGATCGGCTGGAAACACCGACGATTGATGTAAAATGTTTGCGTACTTCGGAATATCGCGAAGAAATTATCGTGACGTATTTTTCTTTGCATTCGGGTTGTCGCGCCGGAGAAGTGGCACGGCTGGAGACTCGTTCGATATCCCGATCGGAGGGCAAAGAATCGAGGTCGTACGTTCACTCGCGTAGTAATTTATGAGGTACCAACGATTGTCGCGATTGACTCGTTTCGATTACTACGGCTATCTAATTCGTTCGACGATCAATGAACCCGTTCCACTTTGTTCGATCCGTCTGCGGCTGTCGACGAACGACCCCGCGTCCGACCGATGACGGACTCGTTCCACTCGCGAAGAATTTACCTGTTCGAGGAATATCCGAGACGTTCTTATTTTCGGCTTACCACCACACGCGATTCCGCGTTGTTCCGTGCCGGGATCGTTCCTTCCAATCGTAACCGTCTCTCTCGGGCAACGATTTTTCATTTTTCCCTGGTAATCGTTGCCTTCGTGCAACATCGCTCGAGCGTGCTCGTTCCGCGATTTCGAGAAGGCGTGCACGCAAATCCAGCTATTGGCACGCGTTCAAGAACAAGAAGAATACGAGAGGCGGCGTAGGCAAACGGGGCGAGGGGTGCGGCTAGACGAGTGGGTGCTCAAACAACGACAACCCTAACGCGTGTCCGTCGTATACGCCTCGTCGGTGATTTACGCGCGACGCGATTTCCGCTCGCTCTCTCTGAGCCATATAACGGAGAAAGAACGATTCGGAAATAAGAAATACCCGAGACGCGGGTTCGTTAAATCGATCGCGGAATTTTGCTCGCCTCAGTCATCCCCGGCTGAGGAAGAAACTTCCGGGGGTCGTGAAAAATTCTATAAGCATTAGAATCGCGCGGCGGCTGGGTCGGAACGACCGGCTGGATCCAGGAATCCGAAGATGATCTCGAAGTTGGCGCGGGAAAAAGGCTCGCGCGGAAAAAACACTCGGACCGGGAGAATAATGGAGGAACGTCGTGGCTGGCGGTGACGTCGGCGTATAACTCAAATCCGCAGGCCCAGGGATATCCCCTCTCGAATGATTTCATGGAGCAAAAAGCGGCCGGTTCTTGCACCCTTTGCCCATCGTTCTCGGACCAAAGAATTTCCCCCGGCGCGGACACCGAGCGAAGACGTTCAATTTCCACACCCCCTAACCCCGAAACCGGAAAGTTCGATGGCACGTCGCAGCCGCTGCAACGACTACAATAACGACCACGCGTATTCTGTCCGCCCTTCCACCTTCCCTCTATCGGCTTAATGCATTCTTTGGCCCGAAGAATATCATCCCGAGAAGAGGGGTTGCACGTAATAAACCGTGCTCCGCGAACCCACCACCGTTTCCACTCGCGTCGAGTTTCCTACCTTCCCCCCTCGACCCCTCCCTGCCTTTTCCCTTCTTTCCCTCGTTTTCTCGTCGCCGTCTCGCGTCTCCCTCAGACGAGGGTGTCTCTCCACCCTGCGTCGCGTTTCGAACGGGAAGAAGAGCGCCAAGACTCGAAGCGGTAGGTGGTGCAGGCGTTCGAAAGGAAAGCAGCCGGAAGGGGATTTTCGAGGGGGCGAGATGTTAACAGCCAGACGCTATTGTCGTCGAGCCACACCCACGGGGCTCCTAATCACAGCCGCGAAATCGCAGCGAGCGCGAGACTTTCGCGGCAGGTTCGCGAGGGGGTTGTTTTCCAGGCGTCGCGAACGAAACGCGAGTCGGGTCTCCCGATCGAATTTCCACCCTGTTTATCGAGGGTGTAGCTCTCGCCAGCCTTGTTGTAAGTCCGTGGAAAAGACGCGGCGAGAAAATCTTCGATTTCAACGCCGCTAAATTCTCCGGATCCTCGAGGCTTCCGCGGCCTAGGTTCGCGCAGTTAATGCTATTAAAGGCTTCCGGCGGGGGTGTCGGCGTTCTCCAGCGAAACATGACCGGCGAACCAGAGCTCGACTGCTGTAACCGAACGCGAGGCGCGTCGTCGCGTATTCGGAGAGTATTCGCGCGATTTATATCGCGGCTGCTCGACGCGTCGCGCTGAAACGATCCCGAGGATTCGTCTCCGAGCTAATTTCCCTTCCAAATCCGAGGGCCATCGACGGGCCTGGGGCGAGATCGGATCCACCGCAGGGTATCGATCCCTCGAGAAAGCCTCGCGGTCGTGGAAGAAACACGCGGCGACTCGCGCGGATGGATCGATCTGCGGACCGAGCCGGAAGAGAGACGTTATCAAAGAATACAAGCCTGTCGGGGATCGATTACACCGGAGATTCCTGCGGCCGACTAGATTACGCGCTGTTCTCTCGCGCCATTGCCCGGCCAAGGCCGCACCCCCGAATCTCCTCCTACACGCCCGTTACCGCGTGCAAATCTTATTTGAATTGGAGATGCCAAGTTTACCCCTTAGCTGGACCCGCGCTGTATAGTCAGCTTAGAGGGGTGGCGGTAAGTAGCTTAGGGAGGACGCGTCGACGGATGCACCCTCTCTCCGTTCATCCCTCTGGATCCGCCTCCATTCTCCCGCGGACCCGGAGAACGCCGGTGTATTTATGCGGACAGAGACGGACGAGGACTTAACGCGTATTTCGCCCCGACGCCGGCGACGTCGACGGAAACGACGCCGTTGGAGTCGTCTCGCCGGGTCATCGGGTTCGATGGAACGAAACCTCTCCTCGTGCACCGACGGATGCGATTACACGGACGATTTTCCGCGAGAGGGATAACTCGTTCGAGGATCGAGAGAGATCGATCGGCGAAGTTTTAAGACCCAGCCGCGACTCGCGAGGCGGATTTAAATATTCAAACAAGAATTTAATAACTAGACTGTCGGTTAATCCCGGTATAGAAATAGGCGATACTCGACACCGAAGTCGGGATATTAAATTCTTAAACCGCACCGTCGCTGCTACGTACACAGCGCGTCTCGTCTACCTTGGCGTTATTTTCCGGCCCAACGCGGGGGATGAAATTGTTTGAACGCGAGTCCGAGCGGGTAAAGAGACGATTAACACGTTTCCGCGAGCGACGAAACAACGTGGCAATGGTCACCGAGAATTGGGCTGGTTTCAACAATTCATTTTGCGGGACTAAATTGCCTGCGATATTTCGGAAGCGGACGGGAGCGCGTTGAATACGCGCGACCCGGTAAAGCCAGGCGGGTCTCCTCGTCGAAACGAGCTTCGCATTCCGTGCAAGCGTGGTGCACCTGCGCGTGCAACACCTGCCTTTGGCACGGATTGTCAGATTATCTTCGCAAGTGGCTCATGAACCGCCCCTTCTGTCTCTCTCCTTCGCTCTCTGTTTCGCTGTTTCGCTCTGCTCCACTGCTCGTCGACGTCTGGTTCCTTTTAAAACGCTCGAGTGTCGAGGAAGCTGAATACGCGAGAACGAACGCGAGGCAAAACGGTGGAAAATGTCGGCGATTTCGATGAAAACCTTCTCGCCGATGTTTCGATTCTTTCCTGTCTGCTATCGATCGGTCCCCTTTCCTCTTTTCACTTCTTTCCTCCTTTCTTCCCCTGTCGTGACGAATGACCCCGGTTGTTCCTATCCGGAGGGCTTGTAATTACTACTTAGTATTCGACCGTAGTCCACTGGTACTCGGAACTGGGGTATTTAAACGCGAAAGAGATTGAATGGTCGAGCGTTACCACTGGATGTCCGACTACACGCGATACGTGACTACTTAGGACGCAGAGCGATCGGAACGTGGTAATCGTCTGTGATACCGAGTTATTTCTCTTGTCGTGTTAAACGAGAGAAGGAGGAAAAAGGAGAACGACTGTCGTCGGTTTTGGAAAATTCCATTGTCCCGTAATGCAACGCGGCGAATTGGAGGACGTACGATAATCCCTGATTACTAACCGACGGCGGTAGCCGCGGAACCCCGAAAAGGGAAGAAGCAGGGATTCCGCGGTGCACATTTGAGGTATCAGAGATCCCACAATTTCCTGCGGGCCGAAACGAATTACAGGATCCAGCGCACGGCGCCGTGGCGCGCCTCTTCTATTTTTCATCGTGAAAGAGAATGTAACGATACCATCGGGAGCGGAAATAAAATAACGGGGTGCCTGTGAATTCCCCTACCCGTGAAAGGAATTAATAGAACGAACATTCATCTTTTACCGCCAACCATCCATTTACAATTCCCCGCCAACTTTAATCGTTTTCCACCCATTTAATAGAATACCCGTGGCATCTCGGGGAGAGCCAGCTCGATGCCAGCTCGATGCCAGCTCGGCGACGAGCGAAAGATAAAACAGGGACAGCCTTGGAAGACAAAAGAATTAGCATTTCACGCGATTCCGAGGCGACGCGTCGTCGCCAACGACACCCTGAAACGGAAGCGCTGTAACGCGTCAGGAGGAATCGCTTCCGTCTCCGCCGGCTCTGCCCTGATCCTTTTAAAAGATTAAAAAAAAGGACGTCGAAGGCGGAACAGGGCTAGGTGACTGGGATTTACCTCGGGAAAGCTTTTCCTCGGGTCCCCGTTTGACATGACCGAGTGGTTTCGCGTCTGAAGCGGCCTGGCGAGCAGATCCGCGGGTTTTATTATCTCAAAGCGAGAGCGGTGGCAACGAGACACCGATTGTCAGCTCGTTCCGACTAACCAGTTCGTTACATGGCAGCCTCGATTGCCTCGCTAATGCTCCCGACAATTGGCTGGAACAAAGGCAGCCATCGATCGGGTTGTTCCCCCTGCTTTGTCCGTGCATCCGCGACTTCCTCTCGCGTCAAATTTCTCGCTCTTCCCTTCTTTCTTGTCCCCCGTGTCGAGAATTTTAAGGATCCTTGGGGGTGAAAGTTTTGAAAAAATAAATAATCGACGTCATCTTTTATTAATCCGTTTGCATCCAAGCGCGGAATATTCCGCGAACCACGACTGTCGTCTATCACCGAGTGCGGAATAATCCGCGAGCCACGACTATCGTCTATCACCGAGCGCGGAATATTCCGCGAGCTACGACAGTCGCCTATCACCGAGCGCGGAATAATCCGCGAGCTGACATTTTCCATTACCAGTTGCTGAATATTCTTCATATGCCACAAATCACGTTTGACACCTTTCGTGAGCATCTCGTCTACATCGGTTCAATATATTATTAAGAAGTTTTACTTTTGTTGTGAAAATCCTTTTAACTGCCATTATGAGTAAATGCTGATACGCGCGCGATGATACGGGCTAGTCGTCAGTTGAACGTCGCTGATGCCTAAACACGGCACTTTAAGTAGAGCCATGATGCAAATGGGTTAACCTCGGATTTAACCTCTTAGATATGGTAGAATTTTGCGCGAAGCTGTTTCTCTGCATTGGCAGAGTTCAACGCGAATTAGGTGTAAACGATATAGCACTGAAACCTGAGTCGGACAATACTGTTTTAACCCTTTGCAGTCGAGAGGCGCCTTTCAGTCGCTGTTCGATAAAATTTCGAAGATCAATCTTAACTAATATGTCAAATTTAAAATAATGTTGACGATGTGCGAGGTATCGAAATCAAATAATTCTGCGTGTCAATTATTATACTATTTCTTATTTACTGCTCACAAAGGTATCGTCAGCTTTATAGCAGAAAATCTTCGAACTTTTCTACTCTTCTTTAGCCAAAAAATCGTCGAGTGCAAAGGGTTAAAGAATTATAAGGATGCGGATAGGTATGTTAAAAAGAGTACGTGGTACATTAACTCTTAGCACTCGAGAGGTGAGTCTAAGTCTTCGTTTAATCAAATTCCGAAGATCCATGTTAACCACTTGCCGTGGCAGGAAATTCACAGACGCGTGTGCTAGAACGGTCCAGTGTTTCTGTAACAATTGCCTAACGACGTGTATACCACGTCGTTGACGATTCCGTGACAAAAGCATTACGATGTGCGTGACACGTCTTTCCAGCGCAAGTGGTTAATTAACTCATCAAATCTAAAATAACCTAAATAATTTCAAGTCTTAATTTATACCCGATTCCTTATTTACCGTTTCAAAAATATCCTCGAAGTTACAGCAGAAAGTCTATAAATTGCTATTTCTCTGTAATGAAAATAATCACCGAGTGCAAAGGGTTAAGAGAAAATGGTATGTTTATTTAAACGAAAGGCAACAATTCATTCCTGATACTGGCGTATCAAAAATAAAGACTGTATATTATTAACGCTGTTATAAAACGTTGCAAAGGTGAAAAGAGTATGAAACGAAACGTGAAAACAGTTATTTAATTCAAACGGTGAGCGAGTGAGCCACTAAAGTGGCGCGTCGTTCAAAAAGATGACAGCATCCTGTCTGAGAGGTTAAGGGAGGCTCCTGGTGTAGATGAAAATGTACGTATTTTGGGGAATTTTTACGAAGAAAGTATATACTGGATCACTCCGAAATATAACATAACAAATTTTGTTTAATTTAAAAAAATATTGCAAATGAGTTATAAACAGCGCGTACGTGGCTCCCCGATAACGAGATCTGTAAACAGAAACGCAAGCAATTTTCTTACCTTTTATAAACCTAGTTAGTCGACGAACCTTTGCAAATATGAACAAGTTGAAAATTGTTAAAATGAGGCCACTTTAAAGAAAAAGTCGATATTTTCGCGAGAATTTTACGCCTATTTACGCACGAAAAGGTTGTTTCAATTATTTATTTTATTTATTTTACAAGCTCGACTACTGCGCGTATGTTAAATTTCAAGTGAATTTGTAACCTAATTTTTGAAATACCTTTGCTGGCAATTTGAAAAAAATGGTTTCGAGGAAAACGCGTTTAAAATGCGATTGCATACTCGTTATTGGGCATTAATATTTCGAGGATTACAGCGAAAATTTGGAAATACATTTGAGGAATGTATCATCGATTTTCTTTTTCTGTCGGGATCCCCTTTTAATGACGAGTTGCTTATTAGGTTATCTCCGAGTAATTGCGCGGAATTCCGTATTAAACTTTGAAACGGTCTCGCGTGAACTTCTCCAGAGGATTTAAGAATCTCCATCTGCCGAGACGCGAGGGCCATCTATCATTGTTGGGTCCGAAGAAAATTATCTACGACAAATTGGCCGAGTGGCGAGGGTTGAAGGAGCGGTGAGGCAGGCCCGGGAAAAAGTTTCTCGCAGGATCCGAGTTTTCCTCAGTCTGTTCGTCAAAATTTGCCAGAGAAACGCGAAATTTCGGCTGGTTCGAACGGGGATTCGTTGTAACGCGGAGCGGAAAGCTTCTCCTCCCGGTCCTCTCGAATTCGCCACTTGCTGCATGATTTTTTGCCATCCTTGCATCAAAACCGGGCGTTTTTTCGCCGCTGTTTGCCCGGAAATTTGGATCGCGATTACGCGGCGGGTTTTCGCGAATTTCGCTCCCTTCTGTTTCGTTTCGAAAAATTAGAGAAACGTCGACGCGCGAAGAGTATGTATATATATGTAGGATTAATGCTAGATTAATTCTGTGCTGACAGAGATCCGCGCGTCTAATAAACAGGTCCTTTTTAATAACAAAACGGATTTATTTGAACTAAAAATATCGCACTCGTTCTCAAACACACGATTCTCTACTCACTATGATTCGACTACACGCATTCTGCCTTCTCCGTGCCCTTGCACCCTTATTTAACACTAGGTTTACGGAGGCTATCTGTTTACTTATTTCTAAGGACACCTAACAAATTAACAGGTAAAGGAAACCACGGGCCTTTTTTTTTTTTTTAGCAATTAGTTTATGTATATCGTCACTAGGTCGATCTTATTTGGCGACGATTCGTGACGGATGGTTCATTGAGGAAGGTTCTGATTTGCTTCGTAGTGTTAACCCTTTGTTTCGTCCGAATCTTCTTGTTGGTTGCAGGAAGAATTCAGGCGAAGGTTTACGTCGTTTTAAGAACGTAAACTATTTTTTTGCAGTTTAAAATATAATTTAATTACAAGATATATTTACAAGAGTTTACAAGATGTCTTGGCGATAGTTAGCGATGTGCGTTCTATCGTGGTATCGTTCGTGTTGTTTTGATGTTTTTACTCTCCCGTCTTCCTCGTGTCATGTATTTTATATGTTAGTCTGTTGCTGTCATTGGCTGTCGAGATGTCTAAGTGGTGGGTGTGTTTTTTCTCCTATTGGCGGCGTGTTCGTTGGAGGGATGTGCATGAGGTTCGGAACTGGTAGGTGCAAGTGGAAGTTTAAATAAATTGTTAATTTGATTTTAGGTTTGGGAAATTCTAATCTTTTTACGGGGGTTGACTCGGGGGGTCAGTTTCGGAGGTCGAGGTGTCCGCGAATCGTGGGACGCTGGCTATAAAAGAGTAAACCATCGTCCCTTCGATTCGGGTTGAGGTCTGGGTTTTTCCTGATGGAGGTAGAGGTTCGAAGGATGCTAGTTAAATGTCTATTTGTTTATGAAGGATTGGTGCCTTTATTGAGGATTGTAACGGTCTGTGAATTGGGAATGAGTGTAGGAATGAACACCCTTTGCACTCGAGAGGTGACTCTCAGTCACCATTTATTCACGTTCTAAAGATCGACGTTAATTAATATATCAAATTTAAAATTTCCTAACGATGTGTGGAATGTGGAAGAAAAATAATTCTCCGTCTTAATTTGCATATGATTTTTCATTTACCATTTTAAAAATATCGTCGACTCTATAACAGAAAGTCTTCAGATTACTATTTTTCTGTAACGAAAAAGTCGAGTGCAAGGGATTAAGTGGACTGTATTTTAGGTAGAACTCTCGGATAACTCTCCTGATCTCTCTTCGTGACTGCTTTGTCGGTGGTTATGTAATCTTCGTCTCTCTGCTGATTAGTTGCGAATACTATTGGGGGTGTATCCTAGCTTCAGCGTCTTTCGGTGGTGGTGGTTGTTTAAACAATCTAGGTCCTTGTGCTTGTCGTCTTGAAGGGTGATATATAGTTGACTGTTGCGGTTTACCCAAGTGGTGGCTTAGGTGACAAGGGATGTAGAAAAGTCAAGGGACGCTGACAGTAAGGACATAAAACAGAGCTTTCCCTTTTAAATTTGCAGTCCTAAACAAAGGGATGACCGGAGTACCGAAAACGACCTTCCACGGATTAACAGTTTAATTTAAAAACAATTATATATTGTATTAACAGTCTTAATATAAGTTAATTAAATCCATTACCATCGTATAATTGGAGCAACCCTTCCGTCAAATTGACGGGTTCCGTAAATCTAGCGTTAAAGTCTACCACTCTCGCTCTTTTCATACACAAGCTCTCTTCTTTGGACACTCATTTTCCACGCGACCTCGTCTTCGGTTGGTCAGATGCTACAGACAATTGGACAAATTCCTAGATTTTCGTTCATTGCTTACACTCCACCCGGTCATAAGTATCTCATCCATACAATTCTTGCATGTGATCATCCCTCTATCCACATATACTTCAGATGTTACCCTAAATGTCTAAGCCGTACTCGATACCGCTCTTAGCCGTATTATGCCATTCAATGACACCACGTTGGTATCATGCGCAAATGATGACTCAGTCCTATCGGCACCTAACGACAGAATCCTGATTAGACAATGAACGGCATAGTGTTAATCCTTTCGGTACTACTGCCGCATGAAACATTCTCTGGGTTCTACCGTCGCCTATTGGCGGCATGCACAAAACGTCACCTATGACTGTCGTGGTCCGAATGAAAAGTTTACTGTCAATCACGCTCGATGTTTCTATGAATACCGCGAAACACGTTTTCGTGGCTTCCAGTGCAACCACGCTTGTGGAAAACTTCCTCGTACCACGAATATATAACCGCGGCCAGCTCCTCCATACCGAAAGGGTTTAAGAGTGTTTCTTTTGCTTAGAGTCCTTCCTAGCTCGCAATACCATGTATAATAATCCCGCGATTTCGAGCGCAACCGTACAAAGCCGATCGTTGTCATAATCGCGATAATAATCGTGATAATAATCGTGATCGTGATCGTAATCATCCGAATACGATAACGATCATAACCTGTCCGAAGAGAGGAACTGCGACTGTCGCGATGCTGAAACCGGAAGCAGATTGGAAGGACACAGGCGGAAAGCGCGCGAGAGGGAGGAGTGTCTGTTTCTCAAGCTTATCGTCTGACTTCCGCGAGGCGACAAGGGGGCTCGGTTACGCGGTTTCCCTGCGAAGTAGTAGACGCGGTCGATTGGTCAGACACGAGGGGATGCGTTACTCGTGGAAACGCGAAACCAAAAGCGGGAACCCGCTCGCGTGGAATGACGGGGAAAGAGGGGACATTGCGCGCGGGTGGAGTCACGTTTAACGACTCGTGGTGCTGTGCGGGTAACGCTGCAGGGCTGGAGGGATAAAAAGGACATAAAGAAAGAGAGGGACGACGGCGGTGGAAGGAGGATAAAAGAAAACAGGGTGGAAAGGACGAAGGATTCTCGAGGTACAGTGTTTGGTAACAAAGAGGCAGAGATCGAAAGCCAGAGACGAGGTCTTGTTTCTATCTGGGCGAGCGCGAGCTCGGATGGCAAAGAGATTTTTAGAGATAAAGACGGTAACGAGGAAGGCGACTTGTAAAGGGAACATATCGGCCTGCGCCAGGATGTCACTCCGCGCCCTTTATTCCCTTTACCGCCAAACATTCGTGCCCTTTGGCTGGTGAACTAGACGAAGGAAGAGTGTTTCACGAGTCCACGCTTGGCGATCGTAAAAGGAGCGCGCGAGGACGATGCAGGGAAGCGTGGAAGATGTCACGAACTACCCCGACCTGGTGCCGCGACGGTGAGGGTCGAAGAAGGGGTAGGAAGAGAAAATGCCGCAACAGGAAATTTGAATTAAAGCCGGTGGACGGAAGAAAGGGGTCGCCATAAATCTTTTTACCGTCGTCAAACGGGAAGAAAAATCCCTCGGGGCTGCCGCACGCCGGCCTGGAAACCAACGTTGGAATGGCGGAGAAAGGCTGCGAAGAAGGGTCGGGGAAGAAGAAGGAGCAGAAACGGGTCGCGCGACGAATCCTCTTTCTCGGGCTTTTTGCAGGCTACCCCTCTAATTTACTAACCTTATCGGCCTGTTTTCGAGCCACGCCGCCAAAAACAAAGGATCCTTGGCGGCGCGGTGACTCTGTTTTGCGACCGGCACGGATGGCCGGTCAAAGGCGCGCAAATTACGCGCGGATACACAACACCGGAAGCGAGATTACCAGGTCACGTTCCACGTACGCTTCGCGAGCTGCGCGTACGGCGGAATTGAAAGAGAAACGCGCCGTTTGAAACGGCGGAATAGAAAAGCCGACGAATGGGCGTAGGCGCGAGGAAGGAAGGCGAGTTCGGTTGTTTCGTTAATTAAACGAAGCTGCGTATCCGTCGCGAACAATTAACCGGGGCGGTTTGACGAACCGAGGGACTCGCGTCGCCTCGACTCGCTAACTTCGACGAATTCTTCAACTGCGGGGTGGCATTGTCTGCAGCTCGAGGATTCTACCGTCGAGGGGGTTGGAAGCCGGTTTCTTTGGCTACTTGGAAAATTATGCAGCCGCGTCTTCTGGCTTTTGTCGAGGAAACGGCAAGTGCCGCTGAAAGGTGCAATTTAGGGGAACGTTGCGTTTCTTGCCGCGGCATGTGGTGTTTACGGGGAAGTACGATTGGCGAGGAAGGGTCCTGGATTAATCGGGGGATGAATCGAAGGTGCCGGTAAAAAGATTCTGCCGGCAACGACGGAATTAACGGAATAATCTCGTCTCAGGCGAGGCATAAGAGCGGTGAAAAAGCGTATCTCGGTATCTCTGTGTCGTTAATCGCGTTATTAATTTATTATAAAAGATCAAACGTTTGCACTATGAGCAGGGATCTCGCGTATCCGGTACGACGGTGAAAGAAACCAAGACGAACGAAATTAACGCGAACTTTGTACGAAATTTTGAAGCTCGGGACAGCCCTGTTCTTTTCAAGAGGACCCTCGCTCTACCGATGTTAATACCGATACTCGCAGGTGGTAGAAGTACTCGAGAGAAATAGTTGAAAGATCTCCCGTGTGTTTTGTTTTCCGAGCGTCGTTTTACTAACACGCAGGGATTCAAAAATTAGAAAGAAACCCCTATATATTTTGCGAATTTTACAGAAGTATGCATTCTTAATAACTCTTGTAGGAACGGGCGCTTGTCTTTCTCTGAATAACACTTATTACATTAATTAAAATACTGTTCATTTATACTCAATAGCAATTCTCTTATGACTCTCTTCTGACAATCTTGAATTAATATTTTGACTGCCACGTTGGTCATATATATGACTGGTCACGGTTTCTCCTGTGACGCCAGGGTAGTCATTGGTGACCGGAGCGCTCGAGCTACTTCAAGTAAATTAAACTACATTGAATGAAAATTAACAGTTGGTGCATTTTGAATATAACCACTAATTAGAAGATACTTTGAAATAAAAGGTGCCGCATTGAACAATTAAAAATTTTTATTAGTACATCAAAGACAAATTAGAACAAATCTTGCATCTAGCGGTGCACTCCCATGGCGTCCTGAGAGGAACATGTAATTTCGGTTTGGCAGTCAATGAATTAATCCCTTGACATCTCTTTTTACACACAATCTCACCACGCTCTCACTACCTTCTGCCAGGTGTGCAAAAATTCGAGAAACTCGTTCATTCTTCTCTCCCTACAGCTAGTCTAGGCTAAACTCTGTCAATACCACGCTCTTATACTCCCCGAACGCTTAAACATTTGGAAGATGGGATTCCTCGTAGTCTGTCGATTCGCTGGCGCAAGACAAACGCGGATGGTTAACCCATCCGTTGCCACTGACATCGCGCTCCTTGCAGCTCGCTGCAATAACCCCCTTGATCCCCGTCGGACTGGTAACGTTCGTTATCGCTTAAAAGTGCGGAAGAAAAACGAAGGTGGAAGTGGATACTTTGTATAAGAGACGGCGGACGTTTGTTACCGCTGTTTTCGCTGCCTGTCTGCCACTCCCGTTGCGGAGGGTAACCGGATACGAGGCGGTGTTTAGACGATCACGGGGTGGCCGCGTTTAGCGTGCCCCCTGTATCGCTTATTCTTCGTTTCGCGGCTTAAACGCGTATCCGTCTTGGCTCTAGTTTCTCCGCGTTTGCTCCTATTCCTCGCCAAAGTCGCCGCGTTTCCTCGCCTTTCTCTCTTCCCAATCGAATTTCACCCCTAAGAACTCGATACGGAATTTCCGCAGCGGCAACTTTCTGCCGCAAAAAGTTCCGCGTCGAGGTGTGGAAAATGTTAAACGCGGAAACGCGAGAGAAATTTGAATAGAAGTTTTTCATTCCGCTTGCAGCCCACACGCGACCGCGCGCGTGCACACGTACGAGCGCGTACACCCGGTCGTTCGCTATGCCTTCAGCTCCGAATTAGTCTGTTACGCGAACGGTGCACGCGAGCAACAACGTCAGGCTCAACTTGAAATTGAGTTGTCATCCACTCGCCAAGTTATATGGCGCCTTTATAACGTAGCCCGGGCCCATGATGCGAAAACTATTAAGTCCGAAACCTGATAGCCCCCTGCTGTCTGGATCGAGGGATATTAGAGGTAACGGGACGAGTTTCCAAGGGAAACAACCTTCTTCCATAGGGGGTTGTTTCGCGCTGGAACATCTGTCAGGCCTGTGATACCTCTTCGTATTTCCTTTGCCACGGTGCCCGGGAAATTAGACCGCTTCGACAAAGCGGAGGGCGAGGGAAAACTCGCGCTACCGTCCTCACCTTTTCAATTTTATTCCACGACGTCGCGACTCTCGAATTTATTTCGAGGTAAAAGGGAGAAGAAAGGGAAAAAATCGAGAAACGCTCGTCTCGCGTGGAATCGTTGACGAATGGTGGAAGGAAAAGACCTCGCGGAGCACGAGCGAAACGTTTCTCTAACGCCACCGCGTGTTCTATTTCCAGAGGGTCGAATCCTGGAACTCCATTCTCCGGACGGAGTGCACGAGTGTTGGTTGAGAGCTGCGGACAACACGGAGGCGAACGTGTGGTTCAACGCTCTGCACTCGGCGCTGGCAGCTCTCACTCTCAAGGCGCTGCGACTGGCCTCCGCGCTTCCGGATCCGCCGCAGCTTCAGCACATCGGCTGGCTCGCGAGGCGACACTGTCTCCAGGTGAGTGGTCTTGCTCGTTTCGTGCGCGCGTTTTTCACGATAGGGGGTGGATCATCGCGTCGAGTCGTACGCGAGGAGAGAAATAAAAAGGGGGGGACTATAAAGGGCGTTCGTTTGGACGAAAGGTAATTAAGATACAGAGAACCGAGGCACAGGGCACGTCGAGAGGGTGGGACCGGAAACGAGAATTTCGAGAGGAGGACGGGGAGAGTAGCTGGCCAATAAAGGGAGGAAAAATAAGAAGGGGACGAATCGGCGCGGGGAGATTTGAATTGACTGATAAAACAACGTGGCCCGAGCTAACGCGATGGAACGGGAGGAAATGGAAAAGAAGAAGGGGGCTGGTAAGGTATCGGTAAGGAGACTCGAGGGTGAAGGAGAGATTTCTGAAGACGGAAACGGGAGGGAAAAAATGTCGCGAGTTCGTGGGGAGTGAAGAGCGGAGTTTGAGAAAGACACGGCGGTTCGAGGGGGGCACGGAAGAGGGAGCGGAATGGAAGCGAGCGTCTGGCTCTCGACGCGTTTTCTCGCGTTCCTCGGAATCGAATAGGCTGAGACTGCTCTTTCGCGAGCAGTTTCGCTCTGATGGAGGGTGACGCGGTCCTCTCGACGAGAGCCAACCCGCATGAGCATACCGGCAATTTGCCACGATCCCGAAAGCTCAGGCGGAAGCGTCGCGACGCGCCTCAACGGCGAAATATTCTTAATCGCTGCGACGGAAAGCGGAATGGGGGACGAGGCGCTTTTCTCCGCGTTCTTGAGGATTTTGACGAACCGATGGATGTTTCGAGACGTCTCCTTTGTCGTCTTCTTTCCGAATAAAATTCAGACTCGAGAAAGTCGATTATGGCGAGCTGTTAGACGGGGAACGGCGAGTCGAAAGAACTGGAGGAGCAGATTTATGGGCTCGATCTCGAATAGTGTACCGGTACACGGCTGTTTATAGAAGTACACGGTATTCCGGGTCGTCGAATGCGATTTAAATTTCCGTTGGACGATGAAAGACGCGGATACATTGTGACAACGACTTCAAAGAATTCGGGTACGCAACGTGTGATCGTAGTTTCGAGCCACGACACTCGACACATTTTTTGAAACTCGTCGCAGCAATCTGCTATTCACTGGGAACTATGGTACCCCGAATTTACGCGTTGTAAAAGCAGTGATTTCGCGAGTCCAGTGATACAAGCGAGACAAAAGACAAGAATTAAACTGGGGATTAACCCCTTGCACTCGGCGATTTTTTCGTTAAAGAAAAATAGTAAATTATTATTTTCTAGTAATTTATATTTTAATTTATTTAATTTATTGTAATTTATTATTTTAAATTATTAAAGTAGTAAATTATTGCAGAAAAATAGTAATTCGAAGACTTTCTGCCATGAAGTCGACGATATTTTTAAAACGTAAATAGGAAATCGTATATAAATTAAGACGTAGAATTATTTTATTTCGATACTCCTCGCGTCATTGGGTAATTTTAAATTTGATATATTATATTTTCGTTTTGCTGGGCATTCTTTTGCGAAGAAATTCGTACAAATATTATTTTGTTGTGATATAAGAAAAATACTATCCTCCAATATTCAATGAAGGATATAAATTTTTCTTTTTAGTAACAGTCTTGATGCCGTAGGTCGTGATGCTTGTCTTCGTGAGATTTTTAGGTAAACCCTCTCGTGACTGCTGTCTCGGTGGTTTTATAAGTTTTGTATGTCTACTGATTGATTGGTGTGGAATGTAAGTGGTAGTGTGCGCCTTCCTATTAGTTGTGAATAATATTGGGGGTGTGTGTTAGCTTCAACGTCTTCCGGTGGTGGTGGATGTTTAAATAATTTGGAACCTTATGCCTAGCGTCTTAATGATAATATATTGACTCTTGCTAAGGTTCACCCAAGTGGTGACTACATGATAACGAAATCAAGGTCCTCCACTAAGCTAGGGCTGCAACAGATAGGAAGCAAAAATCTTAACGCTATTGGCGTGACAACACTCTCATAGGCAGCGATTCTCGCGTTAGAATTAATTTAAACGGAAAACAAAATATCCTGGATGATCGACACATCTGCCATGCTCGTTGCGTCCCAACGAAATGGGGCCCGGAGAGCAAATACGGCCATTCTCGCGTCGAGTAGTCGGAAGTATCGCAACGATTGGATAAGTAGCGGGTAGTTTCGGTTAACAAGCTCGCGAACGCGTGGCCCAGGGCGTAATGACGTGTTCGCCGTTTTAAACCATCGTCTAATTAGCCAGCGGCCTGCCGTTGGATCGCTGGCGATCTCCATTCGGCGAACAATGGCCGCCGCTTTGATCGGTCCTGTCGCCGCGATCTCTCTGTCGATCGACAATAGTTAACCCCCGCAGCCTACCAATCAATTCGTCCGTGATTACTCAACGCGATCAAACCGGCGGTGTTCCCTTTTAAATTCGTTTCTGCCGGCCGCCCCTGCGTCGCGCGCGCCACCCCTTCCCGCCCCGTTTAATTATCTCGGATACGCGACGGTTCGAGAGGCGAAACGGGATCGCTACTGTTACCGCCACGCTCCACCGCATAATTAGATATCGGGCTTCTTTCCACGGGCGTAGCCGCCACCGGGAAACTTCGTTACGACGAATATTTTCCGCGGCCGAACGCGGCTCCGTTGCATCTGGGAACAATCGCGGATAATTAAGCGACGCGATTCGTTTGCGGACCGCGACTCGAGTGCGCGCGCCAGGCTAAAGCCACCCCCTGTCTTCGTCAGCCGCGAACAGCCGATCAGCGCGGATCACTCGTCCGCGTGGTCCGGAAATTACGCGGTAAATTCCGCCGCTTTATCCCCCGATTCCAACCACTCTCGTTCTTCCGAAACGCCGCTTCGCTGCCATTCTTTCTCCGATCGTCCGACTGCCACCCCTTCGACAGGGAGTAAGCGGATAAAATTCGCAGAAATCAACTCGCACTCGTTTCGAGGTTGAAAGAGACAGAGAAACAAGCTCACAAAGCACGAAACAACCGAGCCATAAAACCGTGGCGAAGATAAAACTCGTTGCAGCAAACAGCCGGAAGCGATCTTAGCGTCCCGTAACAGCGACTTTTCCCTCGGTTTCCTCGCGCACGCCGAGGCAAATCACTCGCCACCTCTTCCACGCTTTTCCTTCTATATTCTTTGTTTTCTTATATTTTTCTTTAATTTCCACTTTTTTTCTCCCGCCTCTCTTCCCGCCGTGGAAACGCGGAGCCGTTGGAGCTAGGGGTTGCCGAATGGTAATTGGCGGGGAAAGCCCGTACGCGCGGCGACTAATTGTCGCCAAGTCGCGGCTTAATTATCCGGAACGATCGGGGATCGTTAATTACAGGCTTTCGTCGCGAGAGGACAAACCTGGCTGATTTGTACCCTCTCCGTTTGAGGGTACGCGGCGGGTTCCTCCGAGACGGAGGAAACGAACCGCGATCGAACTCGCGGCTCTCTGTTTGCCTTCCCTCTCGGCTCGCCATGGATTCTTTCGTTACTTCGTTTGCTTTCGTGCCCGGTTCGATGGCCAGGAGTTTCTTAACGCGCTCGGGGTGTCGGTGGAAAATCAAGAGTTTCCACGCCCGCCCGGAACCTTCGAGCGGAAATTCGCGTTCGGATATTTAATTGCGGGGAGCTCGCAGTTCCGTTTCATTCGATTCGCGCTCGTTGTGTTATTGTAAGTACCCGGAATTAATAAACGCGATGATCCCGGCGCTCGGCAAATATCCGAGAAACCGGAGTAATTAACGGCATAACGAACCGGGGATGTGGATAATTTCTAACGCTCGCTCGATCGCGTATTACACGCGGCTCGGGTTACACGCGAGCGTATCGCGTTGCGAGAGCAGTTTTGCGATAAGGAGATTGATCGCCGTGTAAAATTGTTTTCCCTCGAGTAGCAAGGGTTCTTTCGGGTGGTCAGTCGCGGCGGGGTTGAAATTGATAGGTTGATAATACGATTGCAGTGCCGTGATGTAGTTGTTCGAGATTGATAAACCGCGGAACGTGTAATTGTCCCAGGCACCACTTTTCTGGCCCGCGCGGGATTATCAAATGATTTAAACCCATTGTAAGTCGGAGTGCTAATGGGTAATTGCGGGTAATTTGCACGAGATTGCACTTGCAGCGAGTTAAAGGCTCGGCAAAGTGTTAAGGAACTACAGACTCCTGGTTGCTAAAGAAATTCTATTATTCTGCTCGTTAAATCGACGCGATCGACCACTAAAAAGCAAACCACCAGAGTTTTCTTGATTACGGGGCTGATTGTATTCTTGGTTAAACGACCCAAGTTTGAGAAATTTACGCGAAATTAATTTCACGGGTAAATAAGTGCCTTTGGTACCAAAATGGAAACGGAAATTAATAAAAATTCTCGTACTTATAATTATGGAGTCTCTGAAGTGTCAAACTCCTCGAATTTCTAGTTGAAATTCAATTATCAGCGAAACTCCTCGGTCGTCGAAATTATTTCCGAAATCAAACACGAAATTTGGGGATTTTAATCGTCTAGAGAATGTCAAAAAATACTCACAGATGTCTAAAATTCGACGCTCTCTCCCCTCTCGGGTGTTCCAAAAACGAGCAGCTGTCCGGGAGAGTATCTAAACAAACCAAGGTTTGCCCGAATCGGCGCAAACATATATCCATATCAATCTCCCCGGTCAAATTACCGATCACGGCAATGTTCGCAATCGCGCGGAGACGCGGCCTACAAACTAACCTGCCGAATACATCGACTGGTGGATCCGATAGATCGATAACTAATATATCCGATGTACGCGAACGGGTATCGATGAAGACCACCCCGACCAACCGCCAAACGAAGGTGCTCAGCGAGGGCGGCAGGGGGCGAAGGGTACACGAGGCACCCGGCACATAATTGATTGGCATTAACGTACCTGATTGCCAGTGCCTCGTCCCCCACGGTCCTCCTCGCCCTTGGGAACTATCCCGCGGGGTGCTTGGATATCTGTCGTTGTCTCTGGGACGACCGACGATGTTTGAAGATCGTGCCAATAATCAGCCAATACCCGGACGCTGCGACAGGGAGAAAAGGGAATAGCACGCGAGGGGGGCACGCGACGATGGGAAAAAAGAACGTGTCGCGACAGACGATCGTGGAAGGGGAGAAAAATGCCGACGAATTCGAGAGATCGAGGAATATCAATTGTTCCGGGAATATCGGGGGTTGACCAACCCCTTGTTCGCAACTCTCAGAGTGACATTCGACGTTGGAAATTTTCCTGTGTTTGTAGTAAATAGGGTGTACGTGTTAAATTATCGTATAATATTCGCGTTGAAATAGGATAGAGTTCGGTGATTGAAATGCGCAGGGTGGAGGAATCGAAGGGGAGTACTCGACGCTGTTTCAGACGTATCGGCCTCCGAATAAGTGAACAAGGAACGCGCAGTGTTTTCCCTCGTACCCCCTCGTAAAGTGTTTTCCATGTCGAAATAAGGGGACTCGATTGCGCAATCATGAAAACTTGCTATTTCGTATTTGTGATGCTCCATTCCTAGTTGTGATTTTTGGTAAAGCCGAAATTCCTTCGAATCCCAAGCGTAGCTACCTAGCTAGTACTGTTAGAGAAGCTTTAGAGTGGTCCTTCGAAATTGCTGAATTTTATAACACATCCTTAGCTATTGAACGTAGACAAAATTAAGATTGGAAAATATATCTGTTATAAATCTTGGAAACACGAACCTCGTTAAGTACGAATTCGTTTAGGTATACCAAGACAGGATAATCCGTATGCACCGCGTAACAGGAAGAAAAGTGGAGAATTAGGCGAGATCGTAAGGGTGAGAAGAGCCGCGTGGCGTGTAGCTGGAGGGTGGAGATTAGGATGGAAATTAGCGGAGACGGACAGCGGATACGAGCACAGAAGCAGATTTCGCGATCGTTAGAGATGGTTAATGATCCGGGGCAAGAATTCTGGTAAATCACAGGTGACACAGGCTTCGAGCCTGTCAGAGCGGTTAATCACGCGGGATTACGCGAGTTTATCGTGGCTGTTTGCCGACGAGTGATTACTCGCGTGAAGCGGATCGCTTTTGCGGATGCTCCAGATTAATTTTCAGCGTAATGCCATTCGCGAATAAGAGCGAAAGAGAGACCTACTCGACATGATCCGCCGGTACGAAACGTATATCGGACAATTATTATCTCCTGTCCGTAGCTGTCCGCGTCGATTTCGTCGACGAATTTACCCGTAAATTACCTCTCGTCCGTCCCCGCTTCTAGCTCCCGTCCACGCAAGATCTCTGCCAATGAACCGCGAAATTTCTCGACTACCCTCACCGAAAGAATACCCATTAAGTCGCGCTAAAGTCCCGCACAATCCCGATTAATCGCGGTCCCTTTGTGCCCCTTTGGAAATTTTCATCGGCTCCTGACGTTGGCCGAAACAAAGCGGCCGCTGTTTGAACGGGGGCCGCGTGAATAATCAGTTAATATCGACGGCAGTGGAAACGGCACGGGGCCCTCTAACGAGCGGCAATTGACGAACGCGTAACGATCCGACGACTTTGTCCGTGCTGCCTGAAAATCCGATTCCGAATAACGGGCCGCCAGCGACAATACGCTCCGCGGTATTTCGCCCTCTTTTCGTCCAATCGATAAATGGAACGATTAATCGCGAGAGGTAAATTCGCTCAGCCAGCGGTGGTACTCGTTTCGAAACCGTTTCGGCCGTTCCAACTTCCAGACGAAGGGGAAAAAGGTACCACGGGAGAAAGGGGCGGAGAGAGAGAAAGAGGTAGAGAGGATGGAAACTGTTGAACTTGGTCGAGCGTTTTCCACGCTCTCTCGCTCCTTCTTCGAGGCTATATCGTTTGGAGATGGCGAGATCCGAGATTCCACGATCCACGGTCGATCGGTGTGAATTATCGTCACGCCGCTATCTGTAACTGATCTGAATCACACTGTCCTCAATGGCCCATTCATTCGCGCACTGTGCCCTACGCCTAATCTATTTTAGACTATATTCTATAGCCGATCGATCTAAATCAAACGGTGGTCTGCGGCTGACTGATCCGAATTCAACTGTACCCTACGACGGATCGATGCCGCGAGTACCACGGGGGTCCATTCAACGGAGTCCATCCGTCCCTGCGATGTTCCGCGATCCGTCCAACCGCGACGCCTTGCGAACCTCGTTCGACAACCGGCACCGATCGGTCCACGTGGTGCGGTGGTGCTCGGACGACACGGAACGAGGGATGGCGACGGGAAACCGGAAAACGGGAAACGGGCCCGGGTGGAGCGCGATCAAACGGCAATTTTGCGATAATCGCGACGAGCCGGGGCCTTTGATAACCGTGGGATTTATTCGGGTAATCAGCGTAGCAGCCGGCAATGTAACGTTTACCAGGAAAATCCATAAACCGGCGAAACCGTTCTGGCCCCGGTGTTCCACGGGATTACCCGCCCCTCTCTGTCGCGACCCAGCCGCCCCTCCCGACGGAAGTGGCCCGAATATCCGACCGGATCGTTTATTAAATAATATGAGAACCGAGTTCCTGGATCAACGGCCGATAAATCACATCGGCAAACAAGGCACCTCCGGACTAATTAACGCCCCCGTGTATAGCTGCTCGGTCGTTCGACGAACGAGCTATTGTAAATTGGATTTCTGTAATGAATTCCGGGGCCGGGAACAATGGACAGGTGTCGCGATTATTCGCCTCGTGCACGCGCCACTGCGATTTCCGATCGCGGCTCTTACCGCGTCTCCGCCATTTTTCGTCGTCCTGGAAAATCCTAGCTGTTTACCGGAGCGAAGCGTCGCGATCATTGGTAGCGAACCGTGGTCCTCGCGAATTGCAGCAGGCAACTCTATCGAAACGTCGTCGTGACGGATTGCAGTTGCCAATTGCAACGCAGCGTCGTCGCGTCGAACCGTTGTCGTGGCGAAGCACGTTAATGCGAATCGTCGTCGTGGTGAATCGTGGCACCCAACACTAGTGAAACGTCGTCACCTGGAACCGTCGTCGTTGCGAAACGTCGTCACGTGGAACCGTCGGTGTAACGAAGCACTGTCATGATAAATCGCAGTGACCAATTGCAAACGCAGCGCCGTCACGTGGAACCGTCATCGTTGCGGAGCGTCGTCACGTGGAACCATCGTCGTTGCAAAGCGCCGTCATATGGAACTGTCGTCGTTGCAAAGCTCCGTCACGTGGAACCGTCGTCGTTGCAAAGCTCCGTCACGTGGAACCATCGTCGTTGCAAAGCGCCGTCATATGGAACTGTCGTCGTTGCAAAGCTCCGTCACGTGGAACCGTCGTCGTTGCAAAGCTCCGTCACGTGGAACTGTCGTCGTTGCAAAGCGCCGTCACGTGGAACCGTCGTCGTTGCAAAGCCCCGTCACGTGGAACCGTCGTCATTGCAAAGCGCCGTCACGTGGAACTGTCGTCGTTGCAAAGCACCGTCACGTGGAACCGTCGTCGTTGCAAAGCACCGTCACGTGGAACCGTCGTCCTTGCAAAACGCCGACACGTGGAATCGTCGTCGTTGCAAAGCGCCGTCAAATGGAACCGTCATTAATGCAAAGCGTCATCACGTCGAACGACCGTCGTTGTGAAGCGTCGTCACGTGGAACCGCCGTTATTGCGAAGCACCGTCATGGTGAATCGCAGTGACCAATTGCAACGCAACGTCGTCACGCGGAACCGTCGTCGTGGCGAATCGGCAGCGGAATCGTCGCGACAAAACGTGATAGACAGTAGAGAATAGAAAATTTACGGAAACCCCCAAGATAAAGATAAGGGGAACGCGAGAATTTTCGCAGAGACCATTGAAAACCGCGTAAACTTGGATTTTCGTAGGCAGGAAGATGGCGTCGGAAGATAGATCGGCAAACTGGAATTCGCGTTGAATAGGAAATTCTCGTTGAATATTTCACCGGCGGAATAGTGGCAAAGTAATATCGGGTATCGTTTTATCAAAGCGTTCTATTTAATCGATAATAGCGGTCGATTGCATTATTTATAGCCAGTCTTTAGCGGCGATTCCACAATTCACGGTTTCATAACCGTCCGATCTAGCATTAACGCATGCACTCGTTCAACATTAACCAGAGCTATGTAACGTCTATTCCTGCCGGTTCGCCATATTCGAAATAATACGGAAAACAATCGTTCATAACCGGCGCAGAAAATTGATCCAACCGAATATCCCGGGCGCATTCGCATCGCGAAATTCTATTCTTGATAGAAGCTCCAAAATATCCGAATACCGTAACCTGGCGGTATTATCCGAAATTCCAAACGCAAAATCTCTCGAAAATCATAAAGAAGCTACCACGAGATCCGATAAAAAGGGAAAAGCGAAGAAGAGGAAACGTTTTCCACCGCACGCTGCGTACCGCTTGGAAACAAAGGATCTCCTCCAGGAGGAAAATTCGCAGAGAAATCGAAATTCTGCGAGCCACTTACCCTGCCTGCACGGATGTGAACGGGAAAAGGGTGGAAGAGGGGGCGGAAGAAAGTGGATCGAGCGGATAAGGAGCCCTTAAATTCGTCGCGGAATAAAATTCCGAGAGTTCGATCCGGAAGCGGGGGGGAGTAAGGACCGCGTTATCGTCCATCTTCCAGCCGGATTACCATTCAGGGGACCGTGTTTCCCGTGTCAACGCGGCAGGGAAGGCGTGCACGGCTGTCCTTCGTCGCGACGACGACGCTTTATTGCGTCCGTATATACGAGATTAGAGGGGACGAAATTCCGGCGTCCTGCTACCCCGAACTCGCATCCCTCGCGCGGAGCCTTCGCAGATTCAATATGTGAACTCGATAAATTTATCGCGACCACCCCTTCTCTTCCTGTTGTTTGTCGTCTGCAAACGGAGACAGAGGCAGCGTGTGTTTTCTCCGTGAAAGCTGGCCATCTCGTTCCGCTTGTTTCTGGGGCGAATTCGTGGGGCTTTCTTGGCTGATTGACCTCGAAATTTCTATCGAAACGAGAGTTACCGATCCCTATACCGTATTTAAATAATACCAATAAACTTCGAAGATTAAAAATTATTATAAATAATTCCAAATAATAAATAATTATTGGATCGTTAAATTAAGCGCGAGAAATCGCGAGACGCGGTAAAGATCGTTCCCCCATTCTCTACATTGGCATTGTTCGCCATAAAGCGTCCCATGAGCAGGTATGGCCATCGGCAATCTGTCGGTGCAGTAGCAATTGGACGGAGTCGTTTACCCCATTCCCTATCCGCGTTAGATTAAACCCGAGATCACGTGCTCGCGCGCGCATCGGAGGAGGAGCTATTAAATTACCGGCTCGAAATTAACGATACTCCGTTTAAGTGTATTTTAATTAATCCGAAGCGGTAATAAAGCGGGCCGAGCTTCCTTCGCATATTTTTCGGCTCGACGAGGGGTGCGGAGGGCGTGGAGGGCGCGGAGACGTGGGCGGAGGGTAGTCGTCCGCCCCTGGGACTCAAGGCGGCGTTTAATTAACCCCCTGCTATAATAAAGCAGCGCATAATGCCGTTCCATTGGTGCGCGCCGGTAATCGGTCGCGGAACGCGCCGGATTATCCGTCGCGCGCCGCGTTAACCGGGATTTCAACGCCTTCCGGTTACGGTTCCCGCCGAGGAACCGTAAAACCTGCGTCTGAACCGCGATTTCAATCGTCTAAACGGTGGGTAAAGAACGGCGCGGTCCTTTGGGACTCGCTATGCCTGGTATCCAAAGATTGGCGTGCGCTGGGATTACCGGAGAGAGCTTGGACGGGGGTTGCTCTAAGAGGGAAAAGGGATAATTGGACGCGTCGGTTTCGCACGAACGGATTGGGAATTAAAAGTAAGACTTGCAGAGAGACGTGGTGCGATAATAAATTCCTGAAAGATATGGGAAGATCAAAGGTGGTGTTCATTCCCTACACTCATTCCCAGTTCACAGATCGTTACAATCCTCAATAAAGATGCGAATCCTTCATAGACAAATAGACATTTTACTAGCATCCTTCGAACCTCTACCTCCATCAGGAAAAATCCAGACCTCATATACCACTCCATACATTCACCCTGAAGAAAGAAGCCCGAGTCGAGGAGACAACGGTTACCTCTTTACGACCAACGTCCCACGGCTCGTGGACCTCCAAATCTCTTAAAAACACCATTAGAGTCAATCCTAACAACTTTCATAAACTAACGCACCATTAGCCGAATTTAATTAAACCTTTGCCTTTCCTTGACAGACCTCTACCTTATCCCTATTTCCATGCATACCCTCAGGAACAAGGGACCCGAATCGAAGGGACGATGGTTTACTCTTTTATAACCAGCGTCCCACGATTCGCGGACACCTCGACCTCCGAAACTGACCCCCCGAGTCAACCCCCGTAAAAAGATTAGAATTTCCCAAACCTAAAATCAAATTAACAATTTGTTTAAACTTCCACTTGCACCTACCAGTTCCGAACCTCATGCACATCCCTCCAACGAACACGCCGCCAATAGGAGAAAAAACACACCCACCACTTAGACATCTCGACAGCCAATGACAGCAACAGACTAACATATAAAATACACGACACGAGGAAGACAGGAGAGTACAAACATCAAAACCACACGAACGACATCACGATAAAACGCATATCGCTAACTATCGCCAAGACATCTTGTAAATTCTCGTAAATATATCTTGTAATTAAATTATATTTTAAAACTGCAAAAAATAGTTTACGTTCTTAAAACGACGTAAATCTTCGCCTGAATTCTTTCTACAACCAACAAGAAGATTCGGACGAAACAACGACATTACGCGTTGTCGGGTCGCTTGTCAGATTTATTAGCAATAACACTTTGTATTCTTGATACGCTTCATAAAAGAATATACGTTATTGTGGGGATATCTAGGTGGAGATGGTAAATGAGGTATCGAAACGAAGAC
The DNA here is from genome assembly GCF_001483705.2 of Eufriesea mexicana. Taxonomy (NCBI): domain Eukaryota; kingdom Metazoa; phylum Arthropoda; class Insecta; order Hymenoptera; family Apidae; genus Eufriesea; species Eufriesea mexicana. The sequence continues at coordinate 2,113,432 of NW_016908489.1, read as the reverse complement.
GCTACTTCGTGAATCTCTGACTAGGCTGTACTTATTTCGTGGTATGGAGTATATCGCAAAAGACTCCGACTGCTCCATTTGACGATTTAACTTAACCCTTGAGTAGCACTCTTCGCTTTACTAACTTCGTGACTGACTAACTGTCTTCACCTCTCAACGCGGGTCTTTTAACCCCGTCGAAGAGACTAGTGACTCCCCTGAAGGGGGAGAAATTTTCTCCACGCCAGGATCAGTGGTGGAGTATAGTCTTCCTTCCAGATGAGGCCTCCCAAAGGGTGACCGTCTTGGTAATTCTTCCCGAAGGGTGACCTCCTTGATAACCCTTCCCGAAAGGTGACCGTTACCCCCGGTTTCTGACAAGAAAAGTCGGGGTCCCTCGAAACCACCTCACGTAGCCTGGCCCGACCTCCTACGGCCTACCTGGCAGTCAGATTCTAAGCGCTGAGGCCTATTTCCCTGAATCAGAACCCTCAGCTTAGAACTTTAAAAATATACTACATTACTTAAGTATCGTGGAATCGCGCAAGCAGTTATAACCATTGGAAAACGCAGTATGTACTTCATCCTCGGTTCTGGGACTTCTGGAACTAGACTGTCTAATTCTAGGAAGGTTCTATAGAATCGATGACTCTAGAAAAGAAAAAGCACAGTGGTTTCCATTTGCCCCAGAATAGAAGCTCGTATGATTCAAGCCTCTATCGGGGCATTGATTCCAGCAGGATTTATGTTTTAAACAGGGTGTAAATCTCCGTCAGCGATTTACATTTTTATAAAAATTCAGCTGGGACAGTGATCAAAGTCTGAGATATTTATTCCACGTGAAATAAAGCTACACACAGGTGGATCATTGGACGCCAGTCAGATACGAGATAATGCGACATAATCGAGAAGAAAAATTCATCCCCCTGTCTCGTGATGTTAAACCGAATTCGATTCGCAACCGCGTAATTTAGATTGTACTAACTTGGTCGTAACTAAGGTTGCTTTGCTCAAATCGCGGACTAATTTCGATCCGGCACGAAACTTTCGTTCACCGAAACAAGCGCGCCAGGAGACAATTAATATTCTCCCCGGTGATTATCGCGGTATCAAAGCAGCGGATGAATAATTTAATCCCTCCGCCAAGATACCCTTCGAGACTCGGAATACTCGATTTGCAAAACGAGCAATCACGGATACCACAGCGAGCGTATAAACGATGGCTCGCTTCGAGGGGCGTTGGGAGGGGGTTGCGAAATAATCGAATATCATCGGACCCTCTCGTACGTTCTTCCATTTCCCGCAATCTCCCGCAGCAATTGCGGCACTCGTGAGAAGGGAGACACGGGCAAACGATCTCGTTAGTTTCTTCGTGGCAAGCGTTCCTCCTCGTTCGCCCGCGACGCGAGAGGGATCGCCGCGAGGTTGCCCGATAAATCGAGCAGACGGGGGGTTCTTAATAAATCACCGGTCACGGCGGAGCGACGTTTCGCCGCATGTTTTCAGCTCCGCGTCGAATCGAGTCGGACAACGGCATCGATAAATTATCTCGCAGTGGACTGCGTGGACCGCGCGCCATTTTGGTTCAACCGTCTGCACGTCGCACGATGATCCTGGGGAATTTTAATCTTTTTATTAGGAGTTATCTCGTGTGACGTTGAGGAAGGAGGAGGAGGCTTAGGGGTCCGCGAGTCGTGGGATGTTGGTCGTAACGAAATAAACCTGAAGGGATATCGCGAGGAATTAACGCGTTAAACGTCACGCCCGTTTCTAGGGTCCCTAGACTTTCCGTTAAATGCCACGTCGGTCCGTAGAGGGTCCCTAGATTTTCCATTCAAGTCTCGGCGGTCCACAGGGTCCCTGGACTTTCCGTTCAAGCCTCGGCTGTCCCTAGAGTCCTTAGACTTTCCGTTAAACGCCACGTCGGTTCATAGGGTCCCTAGACTTTCCGTTAAATGCCACGTCGGTCCGTAGAGAGTCCCTAGACTTTCCATTCAAGTCTCGGCGGTCCACAGGATCCCTAGACTTTCCGTTCAAGCCTCGGCGGTCCCAGAGTCCCTAGACTTTCTATTAAATGCTACGTCGGTACTTAGGGTCCCTAGACTTTCCGTTCAAGCCTCGGCGGTCCCTAGAGTCCTTAGACTTTCCGTTAAACGCCACGTCGGTTCATAGGGTCCGTAGACTTTCCGTTAAATGCCACGTTAGTCCATAGGGGGTCCCTAGATTTTCCGTTCGAGTGTCGCCGATCCCCAGGGTCCCTAGACTTTCCGTTCAAGCCTCGTCGGTCCGTACGCCCCGGAAGGGCCCGCATGACAGCTAACTTTGGCGTGAGCGGAACGACACGTAAAACCGGCGTGGTGGTTATTAAATTTTTCGGTTATAAATATATTTTAGCATTTACGGGCCACGTAAATGGAAATTTTTCTTTTGTATTTTGTAAATTTGTATTTTGATCAAGCTGCGTTAAAAATATGGGAAAATAAGAGGGAAGTTCGTACGATAGCCTGGATTCACTCTGCCAACGAGATAGTTGTTGATAAAAAGACTGGAAATGGAAAAGGTATTAAACTAAATTGGATCAACAACTATAACAAATATATGAAAGAGGCAGATGGGACCGAACAGTACCACTCGTATCACGGGATTATGAGAAACACGGAACAATGATCAAAGAGAGCGGTCTTGTTTCCACGAGACACGTAAATAAATAACTTGGTGAAATTTTTATCAAAAACACTGTTGATTCGTGTTATTTTAGTGGTTGTGTATACTAGAAGTTTATGCGTCGTGATTACTCAGAATACAGAATATATTACGAACAGACATGCAAATATGAAGCTCATGCATCAGATATTACAAACAAGGGAGCAATAACACAAAAGAAGTAAAACAAAAGGTGCACGGTCGACGGTATCACCGATAACGATTACTTCTTTATCAACAATTTAATAAAACTGCAGCGTTTTAAAACCGTGCATGCCGGTTTATTTAATTCTCTCGAAAAATTCCCGGAAGCTAGGAAAGACAGAGAAAAAAGAACTATGCCGTTCAGTGATATTAATACAATAAAAGCAGATACGAGCTCTTCGACGGCTCTTATACACTCTTACTCTCTCATACACGCGTAACAAAGGACATACCGTGCAACACTCGTTCTCTTGACTCGATACAATCTCATTCGTCGACAAACTATTCTTCCTACAAACTCGTCACGCTCGTCCTTCCATCGAAACGTTACCCACTTTCGCGCCATACTTCTGTACGATATATGACAGACCTGTACCACTGATCCTTCCTCCTAGCCGCACGCGCAAATCGTGGCCAGAGAATTATCAAAAGACTATACGAATCTTTCAAAGATTTTCCTTTTCAACGGGTCTTTATCGGACTCACTGCTCTTTAGCTCGAAGGGTTAGGTAGGCCCCCCTCTACCGATCGTCTCTCCATCGATAGTCTTAACACATTGCATACCGCATAGAAATCTCTAAGACATACGTCTGGGACCGCGCGTTTCGATAAGACAACGCATTGACATCCGAGGTCCATAACAGAGGGCGCGTGAAAATCGAGAAAACTCGTGAGCAGTACGCAATGTGGGTTAACAAAGGGGCGGTTTTGAGCAAAAATGGCGAAAACTATACAGCTTTTGGTTTTAAGCGGGTAAGGTGCAGGTGGTGGACTAGATAAATAATTAAATAGATAGATAGATAGATAAATAAATAAATAGAAGAGGGGGATGAGGGAGGAGGAGGCAGATGGGGTATATATATGTGGGGGTCCTCCCCCACCTTCGCTTGAGGTCGGCTGGTTACAGGTACCCTCGGTGGTAGGTAGCTAGAAGGGACGTTAGGAAAAGGAAGGGATGCGTTTCGTCCCGGGCCTGCTAGCGGACTCATCGCTAAGCAAGCAGGCCCTTGCCTTAGACACTGGGGATACTATTGGAAAGACGGGAAGTTATATATATAGGAACTGGGAGTTTTCCGAGGACTTGCGTGAAAGTCCTCGGAGGCGGAGGGCCCTCCCCCACCATCATTTGAATGTCGGCTGGTCACAGCTTTCCTCGGTGGTTGGCATTGCTAGAAGGGACGGTGGGAAAGACGGGAAGTTATATATGTAGGAAACTGGGAGTTTCCCGAGGACTTGCGGGGAAGTCCTCGAAGGCGGAATCCATCTAGTGGCGAGGGCGAGAATGATGGTCGCTACATATATATATTTATTTATTTCAAAATTATATTATACATGTTATGCTATGGTGCAGGAGGTAGAAGGACGGAAAGGAAGGGATTCGTTCTATCCTGGGCTTGCTAGTGGACTCGTTAGTAAGGCTTGCTTCTAGCAGGTCCTGCCTTAGACCGGAAATACTTAGGTAGCGCAGGAACTTCTATCTAAGGGAGGTCGAGACTTCACGAGGACTTTCTCGCAAATCCTCGAACCTACTTCAAGTAGGAATCCATCTATTGGCGAGGGTGAGAACTTGGTTGCTACAGTTCATATTCTCGAATCTCGCGAAATATCCCGTTTTCAAAGTTCCTCCTTCTCCTCGACTGCTCACGATAAACACTCTCGTCCTCCCGATTTCGCGTCTCTCTCAGCGAAGAGATATTTTCGGGGTTTGTCGGAAGCGGGGCGGGGAAATTCGAATTTGGGGAAGAGAATAGGTGCTCTTTACGCGCGCGTGCACGGCCTCGTTTCCTCGCCACTTGTCCCGCCGCGATTCGGGAAATTGCGCGAGTAACGGGGACACGGTTAGCGAGGGGCGAGAAAATTTTAGGTCATCGAAAGAAGCACTGGGCGCGCGTGGAAAAGGGGGCAGAGTTTCGCGAGCCGAAAGTGAGAAGGAAAGGGCGGAAGGGTGTGTCGCAGCGAGTCCTATGTCGAGTTTCAAAGAGAAAGAAAAAGCTGGGAACAGCGAACGAGTGGTGGTGGGAGGGTTAAAGGGTGCAACGGAGCCAAAAAGAGCCGAGTCATAAAGCGGGAAAGAGAGCGGAGTGTGGCGCCTAGTGGTCCGACAGATATAAAAGGGGATCGAGATCGGGGCGAAACTCGCGGGCACGCTTTGTACCGGTTGAAAAACATGCAGCTCGTACGTCGTTCGATATCCAGACCCCGATTCGAATTTACAAACCCTTTAATGGCCCGCCTCCCGACGGAAACGGCCGCCATCTTTCATCTAATCTTCGAAACCCCGCGGTAAAACCCTTAGCAGCGATAAAGCCGTTTAATCGACTCGGAAACCCGCCGGTAACCTCATTCGTTTGCCGTGTGCCCCACTATCCGTGAAATACAAAATTTCCTAAGCCCGCCAATCCCGGTGGTCCGACCCGACCGGACACGCCTACAACCATAAACAACGCAAATACCGATCATCGTGCCCAAATTCGACCGAATCGCTGGAATAAATTACAAATTCCCCGTGTTATTCCTTGTTCACACGCTGCGCTGGTCATGTAGAATTTCGTTAATAATTTTCGCGTTATGGTTGCCTAAATAATGGAATTTTCGCATCTGTTATTATACGGAGGAATGTTGCGAGTCACGATACCAGAAGGTTCCGTTAGAAATGAACAAATTTGCCGGAAAAATGGGGAAAAATAAATCTCTTCGAGCGAATATTCCGAACTCGAGAGAGAGACAAATTTACATCGCAAATTTCTCGATAATTATATGCTAAGTGGACTCGGGATTTCGCAAATTCTTCAATTCTCTCGTTTACGTAAAAACCGACTCCAATTGGCACACAGGGACGAGACTAATACTCTGCAGAGTCGTAAATTGCAAGCGTAAAATGTCGTCGTACGTCGCGAGCGGAATTCGAGGAGGATACTGTCGCTCGTCGAAACAATAAAATCACGTTACCTCTCGAGTCCTCTCGCGGTATTCGGCATCCCGCGGTTCCGCGTGGCGCGGCAACGGGGAGCAGAGGGAGGCCAGGGAGAAACGGGGAGAGAAGCAGGGAGAACGAAGGGTTGGAGAGAGGACGGAGGAGGGGAACGACCCACAAAGATACGCGGGGGCGAAATTGTCCGCGCGATAGGAGAGGGTGGCGGTGTACACGGGGTGAAAAAAAGCCCTCGTACGTCACTCGTTATCGTTAGTTTTAGGAGAGGCCGTGCAAAATCGGAGCCTCGCCAAGAAGCTGGTCGACGCTCGTTTGCGTCGCGCCCCCCCTGCAGCGTCCACCTGCGATACGAGCGCGGAATTGCCGCGCGTAGAGGCTGACTCACGAATCTGGGACATTTCATGCGAATGCGGAATTTCGCTGAAGATTATTTCGAACGGAAAGTTCGGTCGTCCGTGACGTGTCCCTCTAATGGATTTTCGCGAAAAATTCGCGCCACCCCGTGAATACGAATCGGGATGCCGAGCCGGGAGATTAAACGTTACATCCTCTCGTGACTTTTATTCCATCCACCGGATGCCTAATCGAATGGCGAGAATTCGTATCCTTCGAAATCACTCGGTAATCATTTCGCGCGAATAATTCTGGTAAATATGTTTACCCGAATTTCCCATTTCGAATTTCGAATTTCGGCTAGTCCGGATAGTCGGGTTAATTCGATGGCCACGGGGGCGATTTAAAATAGCCGGAAATATTACGAGGTCCGTCGTGGCTGCGATAAAATCGACGTTTAACGATGCAACGCGCAACGTGAAACGACCTGTACAGGGGAGCACGGAGATATATAGAAGGTACATGGGAAATGGGAAAAGTCCACGTGCGCCGTGGAAACTGGGTTATCGGGGGATTTCGGCAGGAATTTCTGACGCCGTTTCTCCGCGCTTGTTCGATAATCTTCGATCCACTTTACATTTATATTATCGTGGATCGCGCAGGGACGATAAATCTGAATCCGGGAGTATCGCGAAATTCGCGCGAGTTGAATCGATTCATCGAGACGGAGAAAAAGTCCTAGGGTCGGATCTTCCTCGACTTGCACGAAGCTCGCGATGCACCGTGCTCCGTTACAATTCGACGATTACGGGACCCCCGTTATCCTTCATCGACGGATCTCGATTAAAAGCTCGCGCTCCGAGCCTCGTCCCGTATTCCTCTCGAGGGTAATCGCGAGAATATTCCGCGAAATTGTGCGATGGAAAATACGCGCGACTTTGGATCCGAAGATTGAAAATCCCCGTGATATCGATAATCGCGAGGATTCCGAGATAATCGCACTCTTCGTATTCCCTTGGCGTTCCCTTCGCTCGGAAAATTCCCGGCTCCGCGCAAAACCCGACTCTCCGGACTGTCCGATAGTCGGGGGTGCGAGCTGCGAGCGCAGGGGGTGTCTTGGAGCCGTGGACGCAAAACGCGAGACAAGCTCGTGATACGCGGGCAAAATCACCGGCGGGATTTACGGCCGGCCGCGATTAATAATTAGGCCGTACGTATGCGGGAACACGCCCGTAGCTACGGATTCGAACGGGGTGTAACGCGAAAGCGGGGCCCTTAACCCCTTAGCCCGGACGAGTTACCGTTCCCGTAATCCCGCCGGCAATACATCACGGGCCGAGCTTAGACTTTGGCCGCGCGCGTACCGCTCGCGGATGCGCGGACACGCGCGGACGCCGAGGCGGCGTTAAGCGTTCGCTCCGTGCATTCTCCCCCGTGGTGGAAACGAACAGACGGCGTGCCGCGAGGGGGTGGACGGCCGGGAGATTCTGCGGTGTTATTAATTCGCCCCGTAGAACGACCCAGTTGCCCGGAATTGTTATTTTACGGCCGGCATAAAGATTAGGCGAAATTAGCTCGGATGATTTACAGCCGGATCTTTTGCCGCGTTTCGCAGCTATACGGGGTAGATTAGGGCTGGAAGCGCGTATCGGCTTGGCCTGGTAATGAGCTGGTAGAACGGGTTAGGTCGTTAAGTTGGTTACCTTCTTCCGGAACGCATCTCGTCGCTGGTGTTCGTGCTTCGCCGTACTACGTATCCTCGCGATGCGTTGATAATTGAGTAATTCGAACATTGGAACGAATCGTTGAAAGGAGGCGACTTTTCGTTTTAACCCCTTGCATGACGAAGAAATTCGGAAAAAGCTGTACCAAACCCGTGCGCCCGAAAGATCTGAGAAGGGACGAACAGCAGAGCCCGAGTGTCGGAATTTGAAACACGATATCTTACGACTGATATTCATACTTGGTTCGAGATTAGGACCACGAGTCAGACTCGTGATATTCGCGTTTGACCCGAAATGTCGATCACGAGTCGGACTCGTGATATCTACGTTTAGCCTAAAATTTTCATCACGAGTCAGACGCGTGAAAATAGCGCAAGGGTTTAATTTTTCGAGTCAAGGGGGAGGGTGATCGGGTAAGACCAGTGCTCCATACTTGCCGGGGACCTACGCTTGCGCGAATGATCACGATCGAGTCGATGAAAAGTAGGAATTTTCGTTTTAATTTGCCGAGTCAGTTCGAGGGTGATCGAGTGAGACCAGTTTCGAAACTGTCTTTATCGATGGGAAAGGGAACCGTTCCCTTTCCTCGCGGTGAAATGGATTCTTCGCACAGGCGAGGAATCTTAATTGGCCGAGAACGTAGCACGCACTCCGGCGCCCTGTATCGTCCGCGGAACGAAGATTAAATATTCCATCGACGAACTGATTTTCCCACTTCCGCTTTCTCCCTTCGCCTGCCGAACAGCGCGAAGGGAGGAGCGTGGAGGGGGAGAGAGATACGAAGAAATAAAACGGCAGATAGGTCGAAACAAATTATACCGCTATCTAGACCAACGCAATCCCCTGCTCGTCGATGAACCAGCCGCGATAAACTTCTATTTCGATGGACGTCGGTCGTTTTAACGAGCCACGAGGGATGCAGAGCCGGCGGGAATTCGACTCACGGAAGTCAGTTCGCCGAGCTGGCTTCCGCGTCGATAAACGCCGGCCCTGATGATCGTCCGTGAATCTGGAGCGCCAACTTTCCGCTCGGTACTCGGCATCGGAGAGAGGGAGAGAGAGAGGTAGCCGTTCCAGCATCGTTTCATCGATCTCCTATGGCTTTCCATAGTCGAATCCCAGCTATCGAATCCTTTAATAAGATCAACATTCTTGGCGCACGCCGTTGATAGCCAGTTAGGCTCTCGACGACTCTGTTCCGTAGCGAATACAGAGACCCGCGTAGCAAATGGAGAGGATAGGCGAAACGAGCGAGATTTCTCGATGCAGGGGGGTGGAGGGGGTACGCAAACTAGTTGCGGTTCGAGCGAAGCTGCATGCAAAATAGTCGCGATGGGAGCCGGACGCGAAGTGGTTGCAGTTTAAACAGTCCCTCCGCGAAGTAGTTACAGTCCGTATGCTATCAGACGCGCCGCGTCCTCGTCGGTGCGGGATATTAGATGGGAAGTAGACTCTTGCCGAAATGGAAGGGAATTGGAGACAGCGTTGCTTATGGATCTCCGGTTGTTACGGTGCACCGAGGATGTCGGAGTATCCGGTACGTCGAAGCGTGTTCGAGCCGCGCCGAGCCGAAGTCGAGTCGGGTTGGGTCGAGTGCGAGGCACTCCTAGTATCCTGACATAACAACGAGAGTATCGCGAGTAACGTACAGAAGGTGGAATACAAAGAAAAGGTGCTCGAACCGGAACTCGAGCCGAAGTCGCTCTCTAGTAGTCGTTTCCATTCATGGTCAGACTCCTTGTACGTGTACCGTCGCGGCCGGCGATATCGTCGAGCGAACCCCTGACTCTCGATTCCCCTTATACCTACCGACCTCGCGGAAGGCACTACATCCGGCGAAAGGATCTATCCGTGAAAAATTATCCCCGTTTAGGGGACACTTTCGCGTAGCCTCCTGCGCAGCTTTCCGCCCCCGTGCGTGGAATTTCCCAGCGAAAGTTCCGCCATAGGGGACGCGGCGACAGTGTATCACGGACCGCTCGTTAAACCGCACTTAACGAACTTCTGGTAGGCCTCGCGACGAAAGTTAAACGAGCGAGACAAGCGGACACGACAGATGCGTGCTGGAAATCTCAGCCACCCCCTCGACTCATTTTAAGTCGATTTCACCGGGGATCGCGAGCTTTACGACCGACAATATCTCCCCCTCTTACTCTCTCTCTCTCTCTTTCCTGCTGGCAATTCGAGTTTGAATCCCGGCGAACTCGCTTTATTCCTCTGCTATCGCGGATGTTGAAAAGGATCGTTCCTTCGATTGTCTCCGCGAAGAACCTAAAGCAATCTCGAAAGTGCTTTCGAGGATGGAAGTTGCAGAAGTTGCTCGTTATCGAGTTTACGCGATTTTAGTTATTCATTTACCGCGCGAGATACCTCTGCTTGTTTACGAGATTCCTGCAACGGCGCAGCCCAGCCAAGGAACGTCTGCTCGTCGATCCTTCGCGATCGTTTTCGATCGGACGATCCAGATCGGCCGATGCCGTAGCGCAGTTCACGCGTTTTCTGTCGCGACAGGCGCGTGGATAATGTGCCCTAGAATCCGGCGAATGGGGACGCGGGAGTAATTAGCATCGCCCGCCATCGGAACAATCCCGATCGTCAGGCGATCGGGATCGCTGGAGTGTCCGGGCTCCTCGAATAATCGAAACGCTATTCCAGTCGCGAAACTATCACGATAAACGTCGCGATCCATGGGCCTGTTCCCCGCGGTAAATTGCCGTAGGCATCTTATTGTTGCCTGCGAATAATTTATCAACCCGTGCGCGACGTTTCCGAGATGGCTCGCGGCGCTGATCGACGTCTTCGAGCGGTATGACGTATCGGGAACGCAGACGGCGAATGTTCCCCTGCTTTGCATGATCGCGCCACTGTTTTCGAGGGCTCTGGGATTTAGTTGCGATCGCGTAACGCTGTACACAATGGAACTTTAAGCATTCGCTTCGATATTCGAAGGAGAAGAATCGATTACCGTGATCCGAAGTTTCTCGGGAATTTGCTGGCTTCGAATTATCCTGCGAATTATCGTTATTTAAATCCCACGTACTGGAAGAAATTTGTGAGATGGAAGGAAACACGAAATTCGTTAAATAACGGCACTATGAAGTTCGGTATAGTGCATTCACGCTTTAACCTGAAGGTGGACGACGAGAGGTTTTTCGACAAAAAGAGCACTGCGTTTCCTGACTAGGACTTTATTAATGTGCGGGGGGCCAGACACGGAAAACTGAAGGTTATCTTTTCGGGAAAGACCCGTGTCGTTAGAGAGACGTAAGCGGGCTGAACCTTTTTCGCTACTCATTAGGCGTCGAGGTGGTCCGCGAGTCATGGGGTTCTGGTTCTAAAGACATAAACCAGGTCTCCATTGACCCGGAACCCTCGATGTCGCGAAGGAGTCGAGAATATATGCAAGGGACCTTCATTTTCCGCATCTGGGATGTGTCCCTACAAACCTTTTGCACTCGACGATTTGTCGTTTGAGAAAAATAGTAATTCAAAATAGCGTAGTATCGCAGGATTTCCACCTAATGTATAGGTAACTTTAGCTTAGAAAGTCACCCAGGGTTCGAGGACCAGGTCGGTTTGGAAAAACCCCGGCGATGCGTCAGGCCCTTAGCAAGACCATATTTGGTCATGTTGGGGGAGGCTTTCGAGGGGAAGATATAAAAGAAGGCAAAAGTGGTTAGTGGAGAGTTCTTGTAGGTCTTAGGAGTGATCAGAACAGAGTTGTGTAAAGAGAGGTTACTAGTTAGTTGTTTAGTTGTATTTTAGTTGTGAGCCATTAGTTGTAACTGGGTGAGTTGTCATTGTAGAATTGAGTTGTAGTCTTAACACGTTGACTGCCACGCGCATTTTACGTGGTTTGCCCATGGCGCCAACATGAATTTTTTATTATGCGATGCATATTATGTTGAAATATTATTTACAACAGATAACGTGAGTTGTATAATCAGGTTTAATGTATTTTTCGTAGTGGGGGTCACCGGTGACCCCCGCGGCGCTGTAGACCATTTTTGCCATTATCAATTGTTTCAAAAGTAACTGGAAAAAATATTTCAATTCCCGATTTTAGGATGAAGTTAGCGATGTATTTAGTGAAACGTTCTAAAGACGAGGATTGCATTTCATCGAGCAATTACGTACAGAAAAATATTTCAAATCAGCTAGGAAGAATGAGAGCAAAGAATTGCACTAAAAAAGTGACGACATATTGTGCCGACTGTTTTGGTTCACCTTTTCTTTGCGTAAATAAAATTATTTTTGCATGTTTTGTATGGCATTAATTTCTTCGAACCATTATAGTGACAATGGTACTATTTAAAAATTTATCGGTGTCGATATTTACTCTAATTATGTATTTTTAGTAATGGTCACGTCGCGGGTCACCGGTAGCCCCCGTGGCGCCACCGCCAAGTCGAGCGCGGGTCACCGGTGACCCCCATGGCAGTCAACGTGTTAAGTTGTAGTTGATATATAAATTCGTATGCTTAATCGTCACCCACATATTGTTAATCTATTATTAGTATTATTATTATAAATTAATAAATAGTAGTACTATTATTTACCACCAACCATAGTCTCTACAATAGTAATAGTAATTCTGCCATACAGTCGAGGACGTTTTTAAAACGATAGATAAGAAATCGTGTGCAAATTAAGACGTACGATTATTTTATCTCTATATTCCTCGAGTCATTGGGTAATTTTAAATTTAATATATTAATTAACATCAACTTTTAGAATCTGATTAAATGACGTTTGATAGTCAGCTCTCGAGTGTAAATGGTTAACACTCGTTTCTATTTTTCCAAATTCGTTCTCTCTTCCTCGATCAGTCACTTCGAACATACAGGGCATTTCGCCCCATGGCCCAGGAATCTCCAAGCACATTCCTGGAATCGCTCCTCGCTCGCACACGTCACCCATACTAAACACTTTCATTCCCACGCTATAGCTGTATCGTATTGCTATTGCAGGATGAACCGATGATGAGTTTATCGATAATAATTGTGCGGGGTTGAGGAGAAGGGGGTCACTGGATTGAATTGTATGCATATTCCCTCGAGCATAGCAGCATTGATGATGATTAATAATTGTTATACATTCCAAAGAACGAGTAAACAAAGTAAGACTAATTATACTTGCTGGCACTGTCTCAAACATTCTTTGATATACATTGCCACGCTGGCAACTCACTGACCTCGTGCAACACTCTGATACTCTTAGGACTGCACTCAGGTTCCACCCCTACAATTGGTCAACGAAGTTGAGGAAATGTGAAAGCTATGATAGGTCCATGGATTATTAAACGACACGAGTATAAAATAATTCTTAGTCTGGTTCTTCGACAATTCTCTCTGACGTTTCTTACAGCTCTGGATACTATACAACTCTGTACAAATCTTAGAACTCTGTGCATCCCTCTACCCTGACACTCAATACAACTCTGTGTTCAACTCTGATTCTCTACACTTTGATTTTATTTTTATTATTTATCCCTACCGTGCATACACTTTCCGATCTCTCCCTTGTAATGCCCAAATTTGATTATACTGGGCCTCACACATTGTCAAGGGGCTTGCCCTGTGAACCTGGACTTTGGAGCTCTGCTCACTCCTTCACAACCTTCTTGCGGTCCAATCTTGGTAATATCAATTTTTTCTTTTTTTTATTGCTTTAATCAATAGTGCAACATTTCTAGAACATATTTTCAAATTTTCAGTGTAATCCTTGAAATACTAAAGGCCCCATAGTACGTTTATTGCGTGCAAGTATGCGAGTTAAACGCGTTTTTCTCTAAACCACTTTTTCCAAATTGGGGAAAAAATATTTCAGAAGTTAGGTTACCAATTCACTTGAAATTTAGTATACCTATACTACGGTGCATATACTAGTCGATGAACCTATAAATTAAGCGAAATGAATAATTTAAACAACCTTTTCATACGTAAATACGCGTAAAATTTTATGGCAAAATTCAGCTTTTTCTTCAAAGTGGCTTCATTTCAACAATTTTCAGCTTTTTCGTATTTTTAAAGGTTCGTCTACTAACTACGTTCATAAAGACTACGAAAATTGTTTGTATTCCTGTTTCGGTTAAATAGGGATGAAACTACAACTCTCGCCAATTTTAAATCTCGTTAACGAGACGCTTCCAAATTGCACATTCCACATTTTTGAAATGTAAAGAAATGTCTTGCATGCTTTTATAATTATTTCACAGGTCCCCATACTTTTTAGAACGACTAATAAAATATTTCCACCGAAAAGAATCTCCATTGTCAGCGTTTAGCACCGCGGAAAACTACGATACTACACGCTATTGTACTTCGAGAACGACGAGGCTATTTCTCCCGATTATCCAATACGCGCGTTATTTTTAAAATGACGCAGATGTTCGACCATAAAGTCCGCTCTCCGCTGTACCGTCCATATAATATATATATATCAGCGGAAAGGTATAAAAATGAGACATTTTCGCGCAATAAAAATAACCAGTCTAGGCGCGTTTATCGCGGAGCTGGCGCCTCTGCCGGGGGTTTAAGCTTCCTCGGGCAGACAAACGTCCTAATGCACCCTCCATTAGATGGTGT